>NC_048302.1:95027077-95277784 GCF_013100865.1 Trachemys scripta elegans
GCAGGGTCCGGAGGCATGGGGGCTGCCCAAAGCCCGTAGCGCTCAGCTCTTAAACAGAGCCGAAGAGTCAGGGGAGGGCAGAGCTGCCGCGGACGGAGGCTCTGCTCCTCCCCTGACTCTTCAGCTCTGTTTAAGAGCTGAGCTGCCCAAGTGCTACCGGTTTTGGGCAGCCCCCATGCCTCTGGACCCTGCGCCGCCGGAGCCCGGGAGGGGAAGTGCCCGGCCGGCGGCTGGGGTCCGGAGGCAAGGGGGCTGCCTGAAGCCTATAGCGCTCGGGCAGCTCGGCTCTTAAACAGAGCCGAAGAGTCAGGGGAGGAGCAGAGCAGCCGCGGGAGGGGAAGTGCCTGGCCGGCATTTTCCCGGACATGTTCGGCTTTTTGGCAATTCCCCCCGGACGGGGGTTTGATGTCCGGGAAAAAACGGACGTATGGTAACCCTAATTTTATATAATGGCATTGTAATATTTTTCAGTATTATCTTCTATTCCATTCTTCAACTACGACATAAATATTATTATAGAATTAGCTGAAGTTATTCCTTCCCATGTTCATTTCTTTAAGTTTGCCAACACTGAATTTCATCTGCCACTGTGCTGCCTATTTGCCTAGCTTTGCTAGGTCTCCAAAGTCCATCATAATTTTCTCTGGTGTACTTCGCCACCAGCCCCATTATATGATTATGAATGCCAGTGTATCATGGGTGGTAAACTGGGGAAGTCACGACTGCTGCTGCTGGCCAAGTACATGCTTGTGTTTATTGATATGCATATTCATATTCGGAATGCCTGTTTAATGTCGCCTAAACCTATTTTTCTGCCTCCTCTTTCCTACATTCCTATGTCATTGCATCTGTAGAATAGACAAATTTCCTAAAATAACAATTAATTGTTTTCTAAGTAATGCACGGTGGCTAGACATTATGGTGATGGGTGCATGAGAAATGCAGAGAGAGTTCAGAAAGATGCGTTACCTCTCAGCAGGGTCATGAGTATGCCATTTACTACTCAAGCACTGATTATCCAATGTAAATCTGACTAACTACAGTACATAAAAGTATGATTAGAAACATGCAATGAAAGTGACATGACAACTTAAGAGAGACAAACATTTTCCAAGCTAACTGCACCACTGGAACAGGATGAAGGGATGACTTGAGCACAAGACAAAACAAGGGCATGGAAATTAAAAATCATTAAACTAACAGTGAGCTTCTGACATTTCCATTGCCAAGATGTAAATTCTCTCACATAAAGGATCATCATAAATGGTTAGTCTCTAAAGGCAGGTCTACACTAACCCCCCAATTCGAATTAAGGTACACAACTTCAGATACGTGAATAACGTAGCTGAAGTTCAAAGTACCTTAGTTCGAACTTACCTCGGTCCAGACGCGGCAGGCAGGCTTCCACGTCGACTTCGCAGTACTCCTCTTGCCGAGCTGGAGTACCGCAGTCGACGGCGAGCACTTCCAGGTTAGACTTATCTCGTCCAGACAAGACGCGATAAGTCGAACCCATAAGTTCGATTTGCTTGCCACCGAACTACCGGGTGGTGTAGACCTACCCTAAGTGACAGTCCCACTAGTAAAACATTTTAAAAATGCATAGAAGCAAGATACACCTGCACTGGAACTGCAAGATCACTTCTTAAACTTGCTTCTTTTGAATGTTATACCTCCTCATAGTATCTACGCTCCTCCTCTTCAACTTCTTTCTGTGCTTTTTCCCATTCTTCTTTCAGCTTGTCCTGCTCCTTCTGGTACCTCTCCTGTACAGAATTTAAGTACAATTTATTCAACAGGAAACTTAATAGGGGATTCTTTTTATCTGTTTCAGTTCACTGGTTAAAAGACAGTATTTATGTTCTGCAATATCTGCTATGTATCAGGAAACAGGACCCACTAGAAACTGGCTCATCAGAAAACAGGCATGCAATGTAAAAACAAGAACATGAACAAACTTCTCTTCTCTTCCCCTCCCCCTCCCACCCCCGCAGGGAAGTTTTATATTGTTTAGTACTCTTAGCTTATTGTAAAGTACCAGGGACACTTAAAGTGCTATATCAAGTCTGACTAGTTAGGAGTTTTCAAATGCTAGATGCTGTTCAAAATGAAATTTATTTTCAGCATTTAAAAACAACCATAGCTTATGAAGAGCTGAAGAGTTCGGGAAAAAAAGGTATCAAAACACTCCAATATATTTAAAACATAGATTTTGCATTAATCAGTGGCTAAAATAGCTTCTGAATTTAACTGGCTTCGCAAATATTAGCTTTGACACTAATCTAATAAAGATAAGCTGCTACTAGTACAATTTAATGAAAGATGAAAAATCATGTAGGCTCATAAGATAAATAGACAATGTATAAAGGTCTGAAGTGGATAAGATGATGATTAGCTGAGTAGTTGGTTTTCTTCCTGGATGGGATTATTTCTTGAGAATTGAATCTCACCAGCCCTGCATGTGTTCTGAATCAAAAGAGAATCTCTTAAAGAACTCTTTAAAATGCTGTGGTGTCAAAACTGTTTTTTCTGTATTGCAACAGCCAAGTCACACTGTTTCCTCTGCACTTTGGTTGCAACCTCCTTCCTCCAAAATATTGTGCAAAACGAAGGTTAAAAATACCAAGAACACAAAACCCTGACCCATAAGAAATTCGTTTATTAGCAATTTGATAACCAGGCAATCTATGAGGTATAAAGAGACTAAGCTCAAGAATGAAATACTGGGCAAAAGCAATCCATTCTTAAATATGTAAACCTGCGTTTTTATTACCCTCCATCCCAAGCTTCTCTCCTGGTGCCATCATCCTTGTTAGGAAAGAGAACAAACGAGACTTCCTTGGAGCCAGTCAATGTTGCTCTCTTGGCTCGCTGTTGAGTGACATGAGGAAGTTTCAACTCCTCTCTTTCCAGATTGGAAAATAGTGCCACTATGGTTCGCTCAGCCAGGACAGGAAATTGGCCCCCCAGGTCTCTTACATTGCTTATTATACTACTAAGCTATACAGAGAGAGTTTCCAGAAGCCACTTTATAATGGAGAAGTTTAGTTTGGGCTTCTTAAATTAGGACAACTGTAAACAAAAATCTACAAAATCTAACAAAGTAATTGTTTGTAAACAGTGTTCTCATATGCACAGTCTTCAAGAAAAACTATCAAAGCAATTAATCAACACATAGCTTATGTTTTGCATGCTTTAAATATAGACCTATATGTATGGTATGTATTTGGTGGCTATTCCTGAATCCCTGAACTAATGTTCTGGTTAAAAACAAGATAAAAGTGGAAGTCCCACCTGATGCCAGAAAACAAAACACAACAAAAACACCCAACAAAAAACAAACCACCTCTCTCTCTCCTTCCCCCAGGATTTGTGGAAAAGTTTTGGAGAGATTCAATGAGCAGGTAGTCAGGAGAACCAAGTTGAGTACCAAAGAGCAAGAGGCATTCAGTGTCCACCTCCATCCCCATCCAAGATGTGTTTCTATTTTCTTTTACCATCTTACCACCCAAGTATGGTGGTTCATGGCACAGATAACTTACGACTGGGTATAGAACAGGGTGGAATCAGTGAAAGCTGTATACGTGTGTGTACAGGGATTTACTAGTTAGCCCATCTCTAACAATAAGTATGATCTGGGCACAGAGCACATGTTGATTAGGAAAGGTCGATTTACAAGTTCACATATTGTACACAATCCTATCTGACAGAAACAAAACAGAACACTGAGAACTGAACCTATAAAAGAGTTAAGACAGTTGCCATTATGGATGTGGATAGCCATACATCAACTCACATTAAGCCAAATGCTGTTTCACAATGTTTTACTTTTGTATTTTAAAAAACAGCATGCCTCTGAAAACAAATCCTATACTGAACAATGGCATGTTTTTGAATTAAGCTAAAGAAAAACAAATAATGCAAATGTATTTTTATGGATAATATGTTTTCATGAAGTATATATTTATTAAATTCTATCATTTAAAACTATTAGGCATGATAAGGTATTTCATAAACCAAAAAATCACTTTTGATTTATACCAATAAATTTAACTCCTCTCCTTTGAGAAATAAAATTAACTTATTCTTTCACATACTTGACAAAACAGTAAGTTTTACAAGCATTTGCCACAAATTAAGAATTAAATTATTCATTTCTGTTCTTTTTGTACATAAATTGGGTGGAAATATTTTTAAACAGTAAATTTAAATATTTTTTACATTTAACCAATTAAATTCTTTCATGTGTTCAGTATCTTCAAAAAATTTTAGGTTTATTTGATAAATATAAAATATTCAGTTTTGAAACTAAAATTAAAACAGTCATGAAGTGAACTGTGCTGCTCAAGGTCTAACAAGAGTGACAATTCAACTGAAAAACAAGTAAGCAATAGCGGGAAGAAATTTAGTAGCACAAGTACCTGAAGCAAGCGTTCCTGTTCATGCTGCCATCTTTCCTGTCGCTTTCGTTCCTCTTCTGGATCCCAGGACCAGAAACTGAAATGCTTAGATAAATTGAATGAGGTTATTAGGATCTAATAATATGCATCACAAGACAATCCTAAAAAGTTGCACAATGTAGTCACTTAAGCTATTCTACCAATTAAGTGAAAATGTTAAGCTACAAGTGGAATTCAGATTTATAATTGCTTCAATTTACAGTACTTCTCATGGTTAGCTAACAGTATTCCTAGCTACACCATCAACTGGAAATGGTTTTATTTTTTCAATATATACAAGTCACAGAAAAATCATTTGATTTGCAAATAAGAACTAGGAAAACATCAGGTAGAACAGGAGAAAAGAAGAAATTGAAAAGAAATTCCATTGATCTACATATACAAATATACCAATTTAGTAAAGAAAAATAACCAAGTGCTTATTTTTCCTGAAAATAATCCTCTGATGCCACAACTATCAAAATAAATTATCACAGCAGAACAATGTTCACACATTTCAGATCTTGGACACAACATCCAATCTCAAGTCTTGGCTTAAGATATTATTTATACTGCAATAACATCCACGGGCCCCAGTCAGATAAGGGACCCATTATGTGATGTGCTAAATTTTTTTCTTCAGAAACTGAGGCCTTATGATGTAAAATATCTAATTACTCTACATTATGAGTCCTATGCATTCTCAAATGAGATAAATATCTATTTTCAGATGACGAGCAGTACATGGAATACAGGATGTGCTGTGTTCAAATACATATGGGTTTCCTTGAGGGGTAATGGATTTTGATCTATTGATCATTTCTTGTATGTAATAATTTCTTTGCAAGTAATCAGAAGGAACAAACAGTCACAGAACCCTAGAGCTAATGGAACTATTCATTCTCAGAGTTAAGCATGTATGTAGGATCCAGGCCAAAGTGAATCCACACAGCATAATACTGCATTTCTCCTAGTTAAGGGGAAAATTCTACTCTCAGTTTAGACCTGTGCAACTCCACTGATGCTAATGGGACTGCACAGGTGTAACTGAGGACAGAACTTAGCCCCATATTTGTTTAAAAGTGTATGAAGTGTTTTGGATCATATTTCTTTTGTTTCGGTTAAAAAAGCTGAGTTTTCTCCTTCCTGTTTGAGTTTATTTTGAAAGGGTTTTTGAAAGAATCACTGATTTAGTTGTACCATCATGCAAATCTTTACACTAAACACACTAGTGTTTTGCTATTAAGAACAGTGCAAAGAAGTTACTTACATTTGACTTGTCACTATTATCAGAATCCGCTGCAAAAGGAGACAAACAAAAATTAATTCCCCAAAATATTAAGATTGTCAAATATGCTTTATCTTAACTTGAAATAAAAAACTTAGTCACAGCTGTATAAAGAGGAAACTATCAATTCAACGTTATAACAATACCTGCCCCACAACTAGTAGCAATGAAAAATTACGACACAACAGATCAGAGAAATAGATTGTACCCTCCACCACCAAAACTACTTTTGATCTGGCTACAAAGAGCATAACAACATCAACAGTAGGTTCTAAGCTACCACTAGCTACTGACAACTACTTTTGGTCAGAGTCATTAGCATTGTCTGAAAAGAGTGTTATCAAATTTAACTTAACTTTCCCTTCACTATTCAATGTGGGGAAAGAAAAAAAGCATAGCAAGGGTAGGACATGTCAAGGGAAAACACTATTCAAGTGTCACAGTTACCAAGAGAACCACTGCTATTTTCTATTAAGTGCCTTTGCACTAAACTGCTTAAAAACAGATGTAAAGTAAAAATAAATTTAAAGGAAAATTATTATTTTGGTGTCTGAAACCAAAGCATTACATCTGCGTGTAATCCAACAGCTCTTTGCCAACTGTGCAACAGGAATAGGCACTTTCTATGAAAGCAGACAGTGGAAATAAGTACCAGTGATCATCAGCTTTTGCCCCAGCACACATTTTAAGACACCTACTACTCAGTGCAGCGGGAAAGATGCAGCTACTCCCAGCGCATCATTTACCTGACTGTGAGAAAAACTGTGAGCGTCGCCAGGAGTTCCGAATCTTAAGCGGAACACTGGCACAGCTGGGTGACTCTAGAGTGGATAGCAGAATAGAAACAAAACAAGAAATATGACACTGTGAAAAGAAAACTGATTACCAGATAGAAGTGAATTCAGTGACCAAATGGATTTTTAAATTAATTCATTAATCGCTTTAAAGGGAGATTGATCAAAGATAGTTTGAGTTCCATTTTCCATGGTGATAAATTAAGAGGGTTTTTAGTTGAAATGCTATTAGTATTTAAAAGCTGTTGGTGTGGTATACTTCATCTAAATGTCCTCTAACACACTGGTGCATAATTAAAGACATTTTTCTCCCAGTCGGAATCCTACATTTTTTAATCTCAAACTCATCATGAGCTTTTACATATATCACACATGTTAAAGTTATTTTGTATTTTTTGACTTTCTCAGCAACATCTATTCTATGTGGGCTCTAGAGCACATGAAGAATTTCAACATTACTAAAAAATTAAATATCTACATTCTATAATCCAATGTATGGCTGCTCTCTTGTTTAGTTTAAGTAACACTTAAGTTGTATTATGGGTGAAAAATCTCCCAACTTATTACAAGTTCAATTTCTACTTCCACTCAGGGTTGTTTTGTTTTCCGCAACTGTCATCTAAAGCAATTTCAATCCTGAAAACAGCAAGTAGGGGGAGAAATCTTTGCACTGCTTATACACACTGTCGAAGCCCATTTAACCAGAGGTTTCAGGGGACACTAGAAGGTCAGGTAATTCTTGGGGTTGCTCTATGATTTCTGCATGGTATGTGTATTATTTTGCACACTATTAAAATCTGCATATCATGAGGATAAAAAGGAAATTTTCATGATTTACATCAACTTCATCAAATATTTGTGAGGTAACTTGAAGTGTGTGCCAGATCTATGCATTGTTATCATTCACTCTAATAAGAGCCACACATGAGCAGATGAGGACAGAACTTAACTCCAAACCTTTTTTTCATCAAAGCGATTACTAATCTATTTTCATCTTAGAACAGCAGTACTAGTAAAATATAATACCCTTAAATATAATAGACCCTTTAACTCAATGTCAGATATATAATAGTGCTATCCTGGTCTTCCTGACTCATGCCATACACCTGCTGTTGTATTTAAGGAAGGTAGTGATAATAGTGTAATTATCACCACAGAAGTACACTAACAATACTAGTACAGAAGCAATTGTTTTGGTGAAAAATAATTATTTACTTTTTAAAAGTCTGCTTACTTACCTTGTATAGTAACTGGAGTTTTGAGATGTGTGGTTCCCACGTGTATTTCATTCAATGAGCGCACTTGCTCCATGAACCTGAGATTGGAAGATTTTTCATAAGCAGCATCTGCTGGTCTGTGCCGGTGCGCATCTCCTCCTTGTACTCTGAGCAGAGGGCATAAGGGGCGATGTGGACTGATCAGCTTTCTAGTTCCTTCTACTGTGAAGAACCTTAGGATAAGGATTTGAAGCACAGGGGAAGGAGGGCAGGTAGTGGAACATATGTAGGGACCACATATCTTGAAGAACTCCAGTTACTGTACCAGGTAAGTAACTGGACTTTCTTCGAGTGATGGTCCCTGTGTATATTGCACTTGAGGTGATTCACAAGCAGTGTTTGTTGAGAAAGCAGATGTGAGGAACCCTGCTGTACCACAGATTGGATGACCACTCTGCTGAAGGATGTGTCTACAGGAGACGCTTGTGCCAGGGCATAATGTTTCACAAAGGTATGCACAGAACCCCATGTTGCCACTTTACAGGTTTCCAGAAGGGGGACATCATGAAGTGAAACTACAGATGGTGCCTGGGCTCTGATTGAGTGGGCTTTCACACCTTGTGAGGGGTCACTGTCAAGTTATAGCAAAGCAGAATTCATCCTGAAATCCATCTTTGCTTCCTCTCTCATACATTCAGTAAAAAGAGAGAGAGAGTTAATGAGATTCCCTGAAGGATTTTGTCCTCTGCAGGTAGAATGCCAAGGCTGGATTGACATCCAGAGTGTAGCTTCTCTGGCAGCATGGTACTTTGGTTTGAAGACAGGTAGGTGGATGACCCACTTCAGATTTCTGGAATGAAGTTAGGATGTAACCTCAAGGAAAATCTTACCCTGGTGGAAGACCATATATAGAGAACAGGAGTACTTGTGGCACCTTAGAGACTAACAAATTTAAGGTGCCACAAGTACTCCTGTTCTTTTTGCGGATACCGACTAACACGGCTGCTACTCTGAAACCATATATAGAAAGAATCCACCAGAAGGGTGCCCAGCTTACCTACTCTTCTGGCTGAAATGACTGCAACTAGAAACACAACCTTCATAGACAGATGAGCAAGGAACATGAGGCTAAAGGTTCGAATAGAGAATTTGTTAATGCTGACAGGAGTAAATTGGAGGTCCCATTGGGGTAGTACTGGAGGAAAGATTCTAACAATTCCCTTTAGAAACCTTACTGTAGCAGAATGGGCAAAGACTGAATGGTTGTCCACCAGAAGATGAAAGGTGCTAATGATTGACAGGTGCACTTGCAAGGAGTTGAGAGGCAGCCCTGACATTTTTAGAAAGAGGAAGTAGTCAAGAATAGCCATGACCTTGGAACCCTAGGGATATCCAATGATGCTGGCACTATATCGAGGATCTTTTCCATTTTGCTGTATAGCACTTTCATGTGTGTCTTTTCTGCTATTGCTAAGGATGGATTGAACAGCTTTCAAGCACGACCTCCCTAAATTTGTCATTTATCCAAATACCAACCTGTTAAATGGAGAAATGAAGGGTTGGGATGAAGGATTTTGCCCTTGCCGGCAGCTCAATAGATCCTGGAAGAATTGGATACAGATGCACAGTGAGACGCCACCTGGACAAAACTGGTGAATTAGAACTGCCTCGGCCACCCAGGAGCAACTAGGACCATTGACATTTTGTCTCGTTTGATCACCCTCAAGATTCGAGGTAAGAGAGGGATGGGCAGGAATACGTACATCAGCAGTTCTGACCATCGTAACAGAAATGCATCTCCTCTGGCATTGTGGCTCCTGGCTGCTCAGGAGCAGAAGCCCGGGCATTTCTTGGTCTCTTGAGATGCAAAGAGATCCCACAGTGGGAATCTCCACTGTTGAAAGATGCACCATATCACCAAGTCATGTGGCTCCCACTTGTGGTCTGTGGAAAAATGTCTGCTGAGGCTTCCTAACAGTGTTCTGCACTCCTGGATGGTGCATACTGAGAGGATTACTCCTTGAGGGAATGTAACGATTCATCTGTTTTCTCACTGAATAGATTATTTCCCTTGAAAGGCAAATCATTCATGGTGGGTTGAACTTCTGTGGGAGCTCTGGGAGGACTGGAACTGGGAACCCCATCTCATAACCAAAGATGTTGCCATCTAGCGGGAAGTATCTTCTGCTCACTAGTGGGAAGTATCTTCTGCTTACTTAGTACAAAAATATTTCTTCTCCATTTTTTTTGGAGTAGGAGTGCCAAGTGTCTGGAGAATCGCAGACTATCTTGGCAGGTTCTAAGATGGTCTTATTGATTGGCAGTGCCACTTGATTAGGACCCGCACTGTGGAGGATATCCAATAACTTGTGAGGAATTTCTTGTACTTCCTCCAGGGGGCATCTAGAGCAGATCTGCAATTCTCCTCAGGAGGGGATCTTGGAATTGTCTATAGTCACCCAGTGGTGATGTGACCACCTCATCTGGTGAGGACAATGATAATCCAGCAGGGACAACTGGCTCCACCTGGTTGATCCTCTTCCTCAGAGTGCTCCTGAGTGGGCTGAGGTTCTTTTTCATGCAGGGATGCCTGTCTCAACTCCCATTCTGTCCATCTGTATTCCGGATAGCTCATACATAGATCCAAAGGACCCCAAGTCCAATGTGAGGGATCATAGGGGTAAAACGGTGGTCCCCACAGAGAAAGGTGCCACTGTCCTTGGGCCACAGTCTCTTCTGTGAGAGTGGGAAGGTGCCCATAAGATTTTTGAGCCTCTATCAGGGCTGACTTCTCTTGTCTTGATAAGGCTGATGAAACTCTCCCACTGATCCCAGATTCATCCGAGTAGTACAAGGCCCCTGTGTCGATTGGTGGTGCCATTAGTCTTGGTGGTCTTACTATGACTCGGCTGGCTGATGGTGTCACAGAACCAATACTGTGCTCCCTAACACACCAGTACTGGGGCATGGAGTCTCACCTGACATTGAGGATGTTGGAGAGGAGCTCTTCCCAAATGAGCATTTAAAGGGGGATTTCTCACATTTCTTTTGAGAGTGTTTGCTCACCCTCCTCAGGTCTGCCTTGTTTGTTAGAGCCCTCAGCTCTGCTCCCAGCAGTCACAGAGCCCAGAGCAACCATGTTCAAAGAGGAACTTTTTGGTGCCTCTGCTCAATGTACAGCGGGGGGTCAGAAAAGCCTGGTCAGATTGAACAATCCACCAGGAATTTTCTAAGCCTGAATTCATGGGATTGATGGGTCGTTCAAGGGAATGACCAGCACACATTGCTCTTGGAGGGAATATGAGCTTCACTGAGGAAATATACACAAATATCGTGATCATCACTGGCTGGGAAGGCCCACGGGCAGACCACAGAGATTCTGAATCCTGGGCAGGGCTTGGGCATGATAGCCACCCCAGGAGGGGGTCAGGGGGCCCCTGGCTCTACTAAAACTACACTTGCTATTGAATGAACTATATAAGACAGGTAAAACTATATACAATTATCTACAATTAGTAAAAAACAAATGCTAGCTAAAGCTGCGGATGCTGAAGAAGTGCAGTCTCAGACCACGAGCAGTAGAAAAAAACTGGAAAAGTAGCTGGTCTAAACTGCCCCTCATGCCTTCAGTTGAGAGCATGAGGAGGAGAAAGGCATGGGGCAGGGACCAATGGACACTGCCAGTGAAAAATATTCCAGTCTCATACACATGGAACACATGTGCACGTTGAGTAAAATATGCTAGAGATCATTACTTGAAGAACTGTAGGTCAAGGACAGCTATTTTTCTTTTGACCCTTCTAATGAATGTTTAAATACCACCCAGTTAAATTCTACAAAGCTACCGAATACTCCTGTTTTCTTTTGCTTACCTTGTTGATCAGAGTTCTGCAGAATAACTTGGCTGGGCTCAGGTACTTTCTTCAAAGATGGAAATAATATACTCCCTTCTTGTTCTGGAGCCTTTGACTTCACTACCTATACAATTATTTAAGAACTGACATTAACATCCAGAAAGCACCATGTCTGACTGAATAAAATGCTAGCATACAGAATTAACAAGGTCCTAATTCCGCTATATGAAGTTATTTTACATATTTTCTGAATCAAGATTACGATGCTAAACTTTTACTTACATCACTTTGATGTAATTTTTAAATTCTGGATTTTTTTTTATTGTTTACTGCCCCCCTATGTGATATTAGCACGTCCCTAGATACCAAGGCTGCTACTAGTCCAAAGATATGCAGTGATATACATTTCCTCACAGCAGAGTCTTGTCCAGACACAATCACTGTCTCAACCACATGCACTCACTGAACATTTCAAGAAGGCTTTAAGGGCAAACTTCTTTCTTTTACATTCTTCAGATATTCTACTTTCCCTACACACAGAAACACAAGATCTTCAGGTCTGATTCTCTGGTCTGTTCCAGCGACTTTACTGCTCGGGGCAGGTGTTGCAGAATCAGGGAGCTGCAACTGAATTGAGTCGTGAGTCTGCAAACACTATAGGGTGCACTGTTCAAAATCATAATTAGTCCCATTAACTTTAACTGGCCCGCTTGCAACAGAAAATACCATGTTTACAGAATTTGCAAGCTTGGACCTTTGGTTCAGTGCATATAGGAATACCATAGTTTAGTTCTTCCATGTGGAAGAAAGAGGAAAATTTTGTACTAAAACAATGATTCAAGATTGTTCACTAACAGGCTGCTTTGATTAAATTCCTAGTTTAGTATTACATAAGGTAAAGTAAAACCTAGCTCATTAACACTGAAATTATTTGCATGGCAGGTCCTTTTCTCTCCCCCTCCCATGCTCTTCTGTATTACACTACCTTCTCTGTAACTAGGACCTCTGCTTCCTTCTGTTGTTGTGTCTCAGGTTTCTTCAGATCTTTATCTTTTGAAGCTTCTTCTTCAGAATGGGTGCTAGGAGGGAACTCCACGCTGGGCACAGCAGGGCGTGCACAAGTAACAGTTGTCTTGAATTGTTTCTGTTCTGCAGCTAATCCACACAACACAAGAATCAAAATATGGTTTTTAGCATGACATAAAAAAATTAGAAAAATCCCAGCTATGTAAGAATTGCAAATTTTAAGAATGCTTTTTTGGGGGGAAAGAGAGGGATAAAATAAAATCAGAGTGACTGTGGAATGGGGTTGGAAACTTGATGATCTGTGCTGAAAACATCCCTCAGAGTAAGCAGAACTTATTCTCTCAAAGAAACAGACATTAGGTCTGTACTCAAATGAGGATATTGCAGCTCAAACTGTCTCATTATCAATAGTGGATAGCACCTCAGATTTACCTATTTTTTTTCACTAAAACAAGAAAGTGCACTGTCTTTGCTTTCCTAGAGCCTGGCTGAGACAGAGAGATGGATGACTGAGCCTCAGTTCACATAAAACAGAGATGATGCTGGCTGTTTCGGGAAAAGAGCTATACAGACTGGCAGGGGGAGGCTTGTACATCCTTCAGAAAGGTACAGTAGAACCACAGAGTTACGAACTCTTTGGGAATGGAGGTTGTTCATAACTCTGAAATGTTTTTAACTCTGAACAAAACGTTATGGTTGTTGTTTCAAAATTTACATCTGAACATTAGCTTAATACAGCTCTGAAACTTTACTATGCAGAAGAAAAATGGTGCTTTTAACTATCTTAATTGAAATGAAAGTTTCCTTACCTTGTCAAAAAAAAAAAAAAAAAAAAAAAAGATTTAACTTCCCCCCTTTTTAAAGTAGTTTATGTTTAACACAGTACTGTATTTCCCTTTTTTTGTCTCTGCTGCTGGCTGATTGCATACTTCCAGTTCCAAATGAGGTGTGCGGTTGGCCGATCTGGTCATAATTCTGAGAATCTACTGTACACAATTTAGGGGATACCTCTGGATCCCCAGTTACTCCTGAAGTCCAAAGGGATTTAAGGGAGGGGCAAAAGTACTCTTTTCACCTACACTTAGTATGACCATTTCTCTCAGATATTGATCTTGGCACAGTTACCTTTAGCCTTTGTTACCTCCAGATTAGATCATTAATAAAATGCACTTCACTGAGCTACCATTGGAGACAACTTGGAAACTTCAACTGGTGCAGAATTTGGCCTTCCAATTGTTCAATCACTGGTATGTTACACTAATGCACTGCATTGGCTGCCAGGTGCAATTCAAGATGTTGATATTAACCTTGACTGGGATTTATCTACCTGAAAGTCTGGGCTCTCTTTTTCCCCTCCCTGTGCACCACCAAAGCAGCTGAGATCAGCTTATGAGTCCTCGTTAATAGTCTCTGCATTTGAACAGCTAGGACTTGGAGGCAGAGGGTTTTCAATGGAGGGCAGAATGTGCTTCTTTCATTGAGATGATGGAGCTCAAATTGGTTAACCTTCAGGATGTGCTGAAAAGCTCCAATGGTTAGTCATGCTTTTACCTGAAGGATGGGAGGGGTATATTTATACTCTTACTACAGGCAAGTATGTCATTTACTGAAATATCTACCTCATATTGTTTGTATGTACCTGCACCAAGATAAATGGTGATCGGCACATTTTAGAAATTGAAAAATAAGTTAACATGATCTTATTATGAATAAGCAGTAAACAAAAGATATGTTGGAATGTAAATTGCTTTTTAGCAACATTGCTATTAGGGAAAAATAGCATCATAACTTTACAACTAGTTGAGAAAATCAATTTTATAACAGTCTGACCAGGAACCATATGAAAAGCCTTAAAATAGAACTTCAAGGGTGAGTGCAATGTTATTGATGCCATACATATATATTTATGAACCCTTAGAAAGATTGGCTTGAATTGCCTCTTGATATATTTCCCCCCCTTCCTTCAATGTATAGCCTAACCTCCTGTGGGGTGTAATACTTTGGTCTCAGTTCAGTTGTTGAACTTAGTGTGCAAGTGGTGTTGGTGGCTGGTGAGATACAGAAGGTCAGACTAGATGATATAGTAGTCCCTTCTGGCCTTAAACTCTATGTATTGAAAAAAATATCATTTCTTGAACCGAAACCATTATTGCATTATCACTAGTTTCTACTTTTAGTACGTTCTGGGCATGCTGCACTTTAATCTAGAGTTATTCATATAAAGACATGTAAGTTACAAAATGGACATAATAGTCATCAGATAGATTTGAAAACAATGTACCGTAATTATACCATTTCAGGACAAATACAAGCTCAGCATTTTCTCCTGAAACCTCTAGATGTCACTGTGAATGCACTCTTCTTGAGCATTTAGCAGGGAGGAAGAGAAAAATCCACAACACAATGGATTTGTAGGAGAATATCACCAGGCTAAAGCAGTTTTGCAGCAACAAACCTGGTGAAGCAAACCCCGAATTCATCATTTCTGGCCTTCCAGAATCAGTTTCATCTTTTTGGTTGGCTGGTTTAGCTTCTTCAGTGAAGGAGGCCTGCAGAGAACAATTTCATTGAAATAAAATGGCTAGAGCAAAAATACAGTTTCAGTCATTTCCATTTTGTGTTTTGGCTTCCTCTTTGTAATGTTGAAGAGCGAGTTTATGAACAGCATGGACTATTTTTGAGTTACAGTACTTAGCCTTAATTTCCTCTGCTAACCACATATCTTCTAAATGCTCACTAGGGTGACCAGACGTCCCGATAAAATCGGGATCGTCCCAATTTTGAGCTGTTTGTCCCGTGTCCCGACCGATCTCTGGTTGGGAAGCAATTTTTGTCCCGATATTTTGCACCAGCTTTTTATTTATTTATTTATTTATTTTTGCTCTCGGCTGGCAACACTCGGCTTTTGTTGTTGTTGTTGTTGTTCTCAGCCGGCTGGCAGCACTCAGCTTTTTTTTTTTTGCCCTGCCCCCAGTGTCCTGATATTTTCTTCATCTCATCTGGTCACCCCCTACATCCACTACTGTTGATAATGGCCTTGGAGCAATCTGTAAAAAACAAAAAATGGAAAATATCTAGAGTTGAGTTAGTTGGAGTGGACTATACATTCGACTCTATGGAATAACCTGTAGCTCATCTGATGAATTTATTAATGAATCTGCAAAACTCTCTGGGTATAAACATTGGCAAAACAAATGAAGTATTTCCCTTATCCTAATGCTGCACAAATACTGTATTTGTCTAAATGAAACTTCAGATGGCTATCATCAAAAAGCATGAAGCACTTGGCACATTATTAAGAGAGGATTGACAAATATGATAAGACCATATCAAGCCATTAATCCTAATTACTGCAAACGACAACTTCCTAAACTAGGGCAAATCTCATTGCAGGAACAAACCCAAACTGTCAAAAGAACAACAGCGACACAGCTACATTATTTAACATGCTTCTACTTTATATATAAATATATTTAATTTCCCCACTACATGGGGCAAGAAAAACGGCAATATATTGATTATACATCTGTGCAATATTTATAGTATGTAATAAACAATACATAGAGACATTCAGTAGAACAAAAAGATAAGATGCTCTTTTAAAAAATGTACTTTACAAGATTATTTGTCTATTATGGACCCAGATTTTTCCCCATTCCCAATCAAAATCCACAAGAGGAAACCTCATGAGATTCCCTCTCAATGATCCCTCTACATTGTGCTCTTATGGGGCAGGGTTTGCATCCCTCCTCCCTCACAAAAGCTGTGCCTAGTTGGCAGATCCCAGAGGATCCCTATGAGTCCATGGCCACTGACCCCTGCATCAGCAGAGTAAAAGCTTTAGATCCACTACAGAGGCCTCTCCCACTTGAGCTAATGGAATATCTGGCAGTAGTAGACTGTTATCTTCTATGTGGACCAATCACTCAGAGAAGGATGAGGACACATTTTGCCGGTGGGTTTCACAGCTATTTGCAGACAGCTGAGTAATGCTGGGACTCAGGAATCATGGGTCTATTTCAGGTTGTGTGGGGAAGACTGCTCTATCCTTTACACACTTTTTGCCACTGTGCCCCAGTCTGCACTTCCTCCAGCCTTCCCAGTTCCCCCAGCGCTCCTGTCTCCAACATGTGTCTGTTCACTCTTCACATATCGCTCTCCCCAAGCCTGTCCCTGGATTCTTTGCATTTGAGGCAGGAAACTTTCTCCTCCTCCACCCTGCCTGTGTGCTGGGGGCACTGGGAGCAAAGTTCTGGCTCCTAGCATCATAGCAGCAAGGAAGAGCAATTGAAGGAAAAGCCCATCCTCAGCCCAATGCTAAAGCATGCTCAGTCAACTCTGTGGGAGTGGAACATGCTCAGTGGAGAAAGTATTTGGAGAATTTTACTGCCAGCCTCTAACAAACCTCTATGAGCATATGGAAACAGCGATTTTCAGCAGTTTATAATTTGGCAAATTTGGATGGATTTTCATGGGGAAAGCAACAGGCCACCTCTGACCCGAGTGCCCCAAACATGAGGTTCACAGTGAAACTCTCATTAAAATTGTTTTGCTAATATTAAAAGAATATATTTTCCCCCTAGCCTCACTCTTGGAAACTGCTGAACTGCTTTAACTGAAGCTTTGCAAAATAATTTCAGCCTGAAGCAGGCACCCAGCACGGAAAATTTCAATGTGAACGGTTAAACTTGGCAAAGTTATAAACAGCTGAAAACAGGGTCTTATTATGGAAAGTGTTAGACAACCATAAGAGTCATTGCCAGTTCCACCTATAATATTTGCATTCAAGAAAGAAACAGATTGCATTGGTGACAGAGGAGATTTCTTCATTCTGAGCAATGGTATTGACAAAGACACTATTTATTGCAACTCTTTAAAAATGGAGAAAAGAACTATGTGGTGCAGAGAAACTAACTTGTAATGGTGTTCAGCTGATGTCATCTGTTCATGCTTGTGAGACTTAATTCTCTTCAGATGCTGAACAATGAAATATCTGCAACATCAAGCTAAATAATACTGCAAATTGAAAAGTGTTTTAGAAAAAAAGAATATACATACTACTAGTCGAGTTCACTGGAAAGAAACCCTGTATTTCTGACATTCTGTATGATGCTAAATAATAAGGTATTTCACTATTATGTTACTGTATTTTGTTCACATGGACATTGCATCTTGTATTAGAAATTCTTGAATTATTAATACAACTAATGTCCCTCCCTTTATGCTGTATATTATGCCACATTTCAGACATATGACAAACATATTTTCATCATAAGCCATTCCATATTGTCACTATGTATGAAACTGAAGCAATCTTAAAATATGCCAATATATTCCACTGTATCTAAAGAAATATTCTATACAATGTATTTTGACCTGCATGTGAAAATGTATAACTAGTTCTCAAGTAAGATATGGTTTTCATTTATCTTGCAATGGGTACCATCTAGGCAATGTTCTCTGCACCACTTACGCTCAACTTTAGTCAAGTGTGGGTAGGCAAAATTGCCATGCAGGATGGCCTCAAAGTAGGCCCTGAATAGGTCAGCACAGAAAGGAGTCACTGTAGATGCACAGGAAGAGAGGCCACTGGGCAAGTATTTATTCCAAGCCAGTGACAAAAAACCCCTCCTAGAGGAGGCATAGAGGGGCTGACTCTACCAGCCTCTGTAGCTGGCCCATGCTGCATCTCTAGACCCTACCTGTGCACTGGAATGATGATTCTGTCCCAGCACAGTTCTCAGAGGCTGGTGAATTTCATTCAGCAAGTTATGGTGTTTTTACACTATGTTTGTGTGTACATATAGTTAAACAGTAGTTAAAACAGTACAGTAATTAAAGTTAGTCACCCTTGCGTTAAAAAGTTGTGTGTGAGGCTGAAAAGCTATTTTATATTTTAGTTTAATTTGCAGTTGTGAACGAGCTAGTCATAGTATGAATTAGCCAACTCCTCAGTCCTGCTTAACCAAGTCATACATTTCACGAAGAGAATTGAGCAACTGGTTAATAAATATCCATTTATGACTAAAATAAACTAATTCCTTTTCTCTTTGTGACAGACAGGACTACTATCTGGCTAACAAAGATTTCAACCCATGTATGCTTTTATCTGTGATCAGCAACAACTAACCATATCACCTACCCCCATGGCAGAAACCTTTGTTTGTAAGAGAGTAAAAAACATACAAACCCACAGAGCTTACATAACCAGATATAGGAAAGAATCTTATTGAGTTGACTAAGCTACTGGGAGAATCCCAAACCAAAAAAAAGTTATAGTACAGTTTTATTTATTCCTAATATAAATTAACTCAAATTACATATTAACTTACTCCTGCTAGTGCACAATGGCAATTAAAATATTAATATTGCAAATTCAATGAAATGCAGCAAAACAAGCTGGCTGGAGCCAACAAGAATGCAGAGATATTCAAAAGGAATATCCAGGAGTATTAAAAAGCAATGGGTTTTACTGAAAATTGAACTCTGTAAAAGAATGAGTTAGCCGCAGAGGATCTCAATAGCAAAAAAGCTAGTATCAGCTCAAATGCTTTTATCCTACTATGACTGCAGTATTATAACAGCTTTGTCAAACCTTAAAACACATCGTAAAAATACATACATTGTAGTATTTTAATCAAAACAAAGCTTTCATAGTACTAATGAAATTGAGCAGGAAACAATGACATGAGCAGGGTCTAACGTAGGTAGGTGCCTTGCATGCCATGACAGTTCAGCACCATTGCCATAGCACTGCTGCGACATCCCTGCTTTTCTAAATCCTGAGCTTCTTTTGCTCGCAGCCACCAAGTGTTGTAATCAAGTCATATTACAACCCAGGGTCAGTCATTGGATGGGAAACCACCAATGAAAGCCAAACACAGGCATTTCTTCTTCCAAATCACACAGAAAAATCTTAGGGGACACCATCAGCTGGAGAGATGTGATCTGAATAACAGCTGTCAGTTCTGCAGAGTTGTGCAAATTCTGCATGTGCTTTTCATGATGAGTCACAAAGAGGATTTCTGGTCCCATCCTATCTCCACATATGTACAAGTCAGAATTCAACTCTATCTCCAGAAGTTAGTCTAATAATTCACTATCTCTCCTTAAACGGGGCTCAACAATTTCATTTTTGTAAAGAGAGAATGAGTGTTACTTGGATGGAAAAACTGTTTACTTTGTGCCACACAAACGGAGGGGAAACTAACAGAATACCTTTGGGAGTGGCAGTAAATTTTTTTTTGTTTGCTGTTTAGATCTGGAATTTTTTTTCTAGCTCTTTACGTCACAACCTCAAATAGAGCAACATGCAAGTTAACTATTCTTAGATAGCCACAGAAGAGGGCAGTTTAAAGACAATGATGTCACTTACAGACAGATTAAATTCATATGGATTTTAATGAAATGGGATTAATTTTAAAATTAAAAATGTATGGTATTTTTGGGCCTTCTCTAATTTTTAATGTTAAGAACTAAAGCTACAATTCTCACTATGTGCGAGGATTTACGTGCACAACTACCATTAATAATGGAGAGGAACCTTGAACTAATAATGGCTAAAGCCTGGGACTTGGAGTCAGGAGATCCTGGTTCTATTCCTGGCATTGCCACTGACACACCATGTGATCTTGGGCTAGTTAATCTTTGGGCCTCTGCTTCAGTTTCTCCAGCTATAAATTAGAGCTATGCCATACATACTATTCCTCACAGGCATGTTTTGAGGCTTACTTTATTCATGTTTATAGAGCATTTTAAGATCTTCAGCTGGATAACAGGCTAGTAAAGATATCAGCTAGCTGCATAACTAGACTACAGAATTACTAGCACTTTCAATACTAATTGGAGAAAGATGTGTTCAGATTTAAGGAATAGAGATCTGCCTAACAATTTCACATATATACCAGACACAAACATACATGCCTAGAAATATTTCTCTCTCGTATACTTCTGGTGCAGGAGACCCATTCCTTTCCAATGGCTGCCAGGACTGGCGCCGTAATTTTAGGCATCTACAAAAATGTCTAGGCAATGGCCATGTACACCCCAAATAATTCTCCCATTGCAGGTTGTTACCAGTACCGTGTATGTCTCTCTTATTCCCTCTCAATTATTTTGTTGGAATGATGCCTGGATCTGAGCCAGGACATGAATGGAAAGCTCATAAAGGGACCCCCATGCCTCTAAAAACACATGAAGACAAGATCGTATTAGTCTATGATATGGTGCAGCTTGACTAAACTCTTCTGCATGTTCGGGCAAGAAAGCGGCATATTGAAAGCAGAGCATTTTCCTCTATTGTAAATGATGCCTTTGGCCACCTGATATGCTTTAGCACAACACTATGGTGCATCAAAGGAAAACATTCTAGGCAAATTGAAGACAGGACTAGTCTATTTGACAAGTGAACACAAACACCAGGGGAGCAATAAGAAGAAGGGAAAAGGGGAGAGAGGCCAAAGATAACATGGAACATAACAAAAAACACAAGCAGAGGAGGTGACTGAAACTGACAATTGAGAGAAAAGCAAACAAGGACCTTGGGAGAGTAAGAAGATGAGAGAAAACCCATCCCACTAGAAACAGCACCTATTGTTGGCAGATAGAAGTGCTGCCTCCAGCAAAAAATGTTTCCTTATTCAAAGCTTGGGAAGTGGCAGAAATAGACCAAAAGCCCTAAATCACTCAACCGAAAGTAAAAACAAAAACAAAACAAAACAAAAAACAAGAAAAGCAGTGGAAGGCAAGAGAATAGAATAATTTCAATGCTTAAAAAATATGCTTGATTTGATATACTTGAAAATTTTTCCCAGGAAAAATCCAGAGAACTCTTTCTTTCCCCAGTCTACCACCTCCTCTTGCCTACTTTTCTGCCTCTCTTTCCTCCCGTATTTCAATGTGCATTAGGGCCAGACATCAAATAAGGGGACCACAATTCATTTTGAGAGTGCAGAAACTAAGTACATATTGTGCTGAATCAGGCACACAGAAAGTGGCTCCCCTTATTTTTGGGAACTATATACCACACCAGTCATCTTCTACAAGGAGTAGAAGTGGGTGAACTGCTGCCTTGGCATTCCAGAACCACCATTAATTAGTTAGAAAGGAGTCTTACAAAACCTTGAGCCTACACATACTTGCAGATCCATGCTTTGTTACTACTTTATCACAGAAATCCAGGCCGTAGTCTTCTCTACCATGAAAACACCTGTGCTTCAGCTGTGCTTTATACTCATTTTAAATATAAATCTTGACAATCTCTATTAACACCATTTTGATTTCCCATCCTATTCCCTGTGCCACTTCCCTCTACATACACACAAGTTGTGCTGTCAGAAACATCTAGTAGCTCCTTTTGCTAGTGTTCACTGTAAGTTAGCCAGGTAGTGTCAATCAGACCACATTAAGGCAATCTATGCGCTAGGAATATGACCTGGGGTCCCATGTGGCTCCATCCCTGCCCTCTACTTGACATGTTGGTGGTAGAGACTGCAGCACGGGACCCTCTTTTCCCCCCCAGGAAGAGCAGCAGGGATACCCCCCTTCCTTCAGGAGCAGCAGAAGACTCTTCTTTCTCCCGAGAAGACGGTGCAAAGTGCATGTGCGGGGGACAGGTGGAGGGGGATAACACTCAGTACTTAGCTCATCAGCTGCAATGTCTCTTTGGTGCATGAGCTAAGCATATTAGACTCTTCTCTGGCCACTCTCCCACAGTCCTTTTCTGGCGTGATGTGGGAGGCTACCTCATCCTATTTTGCGATGTGGGAGGCTACCTCATCCTACTGAGATGCATAGGGCAGTTCACCCCTTTTAGGGGCTATTATTTCAGGCTGTCTGCAGACTCAGGCAGACATCACTGCATTGAATTACACTTGGTTCATGTTTTCAAACTTTCTCCATGACCAAGAGGATGGTGGGGGAGGGGGAGGAAAGGGGAGTCATATGAAAGATGAGATTCTGATGTGATCATATGACTCCATGAGCTAAGGTCCTAGGAACAGACCTCTCATGCTCATGCCTTATTCCAGTCCTGGTGGCAATAGAAACAGGAACAAAGAAATATTTGGGTTATGAAAGATGTATAGTAGGATTAGAACATGTAAACGTAAGCCCTCTGTTTCCTCAACCCTAAATAACAAACAAGTCTCCTGCCATCTTTTTTTCCCCAAGTTCAATTTATTTAGTTCCTTTCCTCACACAATATTCCCTCCACATTCTCAAACTAGTCTTGTTGCCTTGCTCTGGCCACTTTCTAACCTTTGGACACCATCCTTTAAGATCAGTGATTAATAATATAGAGAACATTCCAAATAAGGTCTGATAAGGGCGTAGTACAGAGGAATCATTATTACCTCCATTTAAAACCAAATTCCCCAGGTTACCTATCAAAGCATCTTATTTATTTTCTTTGCAGTTGCCACACGCTGTCTGTCCTTCATATCAGGTCTCATGAAACCTTTCCCCCAGGTCTCTTTCCTAGACCACTTGTGATTTAGAAGGGGAAAACATAATCTATTTGTCTAAACAGAATTAAACCCCCCCAAAAAAATCCAAATTTGAATCCAGGTTTTGATATTCTGCCACCTTCTGATATTTTAGCTAAGCCATTTAACTTCCTCAACCTCAATAGTCTCACTCACAAAATGAAGATACTTTATCACAAAAAAGTTTTATTTGAATAAATTAGTTAAAGTTTATAAAGCACTTTGAAAATGGAAATGCAAGTGTTAGGTTTTATTATTTTCTCTCTAATTTCTTCCATCTCTATAAAGTGTAGTAGACAAGCAATTATTTTAAAAGTGCATTTTTCTGGACAATAAGAAAATTGATTTAATTAAAACCTGGTAATAGCATCTCAAAAGTTTTAGTTATTGGAACTGACCAGGCAAAAAACCAAAAAACAGAAATTGCCAATTTTTGTAAACCTTCTGATTCATAAACTGCTAAATCAAATTGTTAAAACTATATAAAAAGCCAACAATAGCAGAATTAAATCTTTTAAATCAAGTTTCAGACCCGAAGGAAGTTTTTTCATGATGTTAGTAGTCCCTGAAAATAGATTCTCCTCTCAGAAGAGTTTCCTCAACCTTAAGAATTGTGAAGCTAGTAGATTCTGCTCTTATAATATTTTATTTTCATTTGTTTCTATGTGGTAATGGATTATAATGTATCGTGTCATTATTTAGGAGTGAATTTTTATCTTGGAGGCCATTTTGGTAATTCTCTATAGATCCCTTCCCTTTCATCTATTAGCTTCACTGGCCATAAGAAATTCTAAAGGTCTGCTCTCTCCCCCTCGACTCTTTTTCAGCAAATCTGCAATACAAAAATGAAAAGCACCATTTCAGTCTAGTCCAAAGTTAGCAAGACAAGGAAGCAAATTAAAACAAAAGCATCTGTATGCAAACACTGACTGAAGGTACTTCTCTCTTGGACATGCATAACCAAGCTGCATAATCTTGAAAGAGCAGACCTCATACCTCTCAGCTGTTACTTAGACTATTCAGACAGTGATTTTAGACCTTAATTTACCACTGTGCCCCACACAGACCTGGTGTTCTTGTTATAATTGACTGACATCAGAAATGATATATCTAGTCATCAGATCCCACTGCATCTAATTACCTATTACAATTATAGCTATGCAATAGAGCAGGGAATTTCTGAAAACTAAAAATGCCAAACAACACACAACACTCCAGAATACTAACATTCTTTTGTTTGAAGCTGGAAAGCTAACACTAATTATAATGGTTTATACCATCTAATTACATTGCTGATTCAATCATGAATCTGAAATTACAAAACCTTTACTGAGAAGAAACTAAAAATGGCATTGTGCGGGCACATATTTATTCTGTTGCAAAGACTCATATGTTTACTCAGTTTACAAACCAAAAAGTTATTTTGTAAATGTCAGTGCTGCAAACTCAACCTTGTATCTGAAAATTCAAGCTGTGTTCTGCCTTCTATATCATCATCATCACCGCAATACAATTCTGCAAACAGAAGCCGAATAGACAGAAAATTTCAAGCTACATCAATTTAGACACTTATATGATATCACCTTCATCGCTGTAGGAGGTGAAGACCAAGGCAGAATAGTATCCAGCTCACTCTTCCATAGCTATATTGGTCTTGCAGTGCTAACAGGAGCAGGTGCCATTATTCACATAATTACTCTTCTGACTATAACTGTACCTTTAACTCCCTTTCAGCTGCTGCTCCCGCCAATAAAATGAGGCCCCTATGTCTGTCAAACATTCTCACCTCAACCTCTCTAAGGACAGTGGTAATCCTCATCCCCAGGTAGGTCCACAATTCACTATCACTCCCCAACCAACCTTCACTCTGCCACCAGCCTGCCTTCCTGTTATCACCACTCTTGAAGATGGCTTCAAACCATCTCCTTCTGACAAACCCAGGTCTGTGCTCCTGACATAATCTGGCTTCCCACACTTGTTCCTGACCTCATGGTTGGGTTCAGAACCAGCATTAGGAGAAGAGGGTCCATTGCCAAGAATGCAAGCAGGGATGACGCAGACTTTCCCATCCCAGGGAGGTGGGATGAATCAAAACCCCATCCCCAGCATAGTGGATCTGGCTAATACCACAAAGTTTAGGAAAAAGTAGCACAGCACCATTCCAAGCTTTTGTTATTTTTGTGGTGTTCTTGATTTTGTATCTTTGGTACATGGTGAGAAAGGTCAGATTCTCCCAACCCCCAATATGTTTACACTCGTTTTTTGTGCTTTTTATGTAGTATAGTCCTTGCTTTATTTTGTTTTTTTACATTGTGCAGCATCTAGAGACCTGTTGTGATATGCTCCCATTGTTTTCTGCCCTGCCCCTCAAAATAGCAATAGAGATGAAAAGTTACAGTTGGTTTCTTTGTTTAGGTGGTTGGGAAGCAAAGTGACCCAATGTATTTCAATAATTTATCCCCTTTTTGATAAAGGAATAGAGACTATCTGAATGCAAAAATTGCCAAACATTAACATCCTCTTGTTTGAATCTGGAGAACTGCAACTAATTATAATGGCTCACGCACACTAATTATGTTGCTGATCTAATCAGCTAACATCAGTAAAAGAGCTGAATAAATTTGCACAATAGCTGGGACAGTCAGTCAATCTCTCAATGGGACAGAATGAAACATGCCAGCTGATTTAAAGCACACTTATCAGTTGCATGGTATACAACACCAAAAGCCAACTGCAATGTTCCTTTACCTTCCTAAAGCAGAAACACTAAATCTTAAGTAGTATAAATGCTTCTGACCTGGGAAGATCCTGGAATTAAAACAAATTTAGCCCCTTGCCTTTCCATTAGCTAGTGCTTAAATCCATTATGCAACAGAAAACATGCAGAGAAAACACAGCTGATGTGTGTTTTTTTTATTCTTACTGTCAGCTCTCTGTGCACAGTGTGAGTGGCAGGCCTCTTTAAACTGAGCTCAATGCTAGTGGTGTCCTGATTCAGTTCCATCGGGTATCCATCCGCTCCGGCCACCCCTTCAAACTTTGGAGATCTTCTTAGTAAAGGAGCAAATATCACTGTTGTACATTCTTTATCCTTCTCTTCAAGTCCATTGAAAGTTTCGCCATTCATGCTGACTTTTCCATCTACCTGCAGAACAATAAATAAATACTCTGAGGAAATAACACAGAAGATCAAGCTGGCATGTATTTTTCATTAATAAAATAATAAAGAATCTACATAATACTAACAACGGTTTAGCACAAAATGAAAGACAGTTTTGGGCTTGAAGGGTTTACAATAACAATACAGACACTCAGGAGATAGGATCACTAGGAAATCCAGGAGGAGAAGATAAACTTTTTCTCCCTCATAAGTTATAAACACACTTTTGTGGGCATTAACATAAAAAGTGTTGTGTTGTTGTTTTGTTTTTAAAGAGAACAAGATGAGGGTGGTGGCTGAGTCAGTAGGGAAAATCAGGGAATATTAGAGATGGGGAAGCTTCAATAAAAGCAAAAGAGAAGAGAGAGAGACAGAGAGAGAAACTAATGAGGTGTGACCCTCAAGACCTCAGTAGATCCTAATTCACAAGTGATGAAATAATTAAAAATCCACAGGATACCGCAAATTTTAGGCAGAGTTCTCAACAAACAGGATGATTTAGAAATATGGCTTCACGGTACATTTTCAAGCTACTGCACCAAACTTTAAATGATACCTATACTGAATCCTTCAGTTATGCAGAGCATCACAGAGAGGCAAGAATGCTCAAGCATCTACAAACTATACCGCTGAACTGCTATGTAATCAGCTGGTCTCATCTTAATACTAGGTGGACTGGGCACTCTGGAGCACAGTAGCTTTATGTTTAAAAGGTCAAAAGCAGCAGAACTCAGCCGATTATTCCTTTGCCCCACTACTCATAAGGGAGCAAGCCTGAAGTCAGCTCCCTACCCCATCAAACGAGGGTTTGGAAACGAAGTCCCAATATGCTGGGAGCGGGGAGCAGAGAGGGCTTCCCCTCTGCTCCCCGGAGAAGAAAAGAGACATGTCACTCTGCCTTCCTCACTAGATGTCAAACGGACAATATCTATTAAAAATACACATCAGAAAAGAGTTAGCTATTTCCATTCTCAAGGTAAAGAAGTCACAGTTCAAGCTATCCTGGTCCCCCTTCCCAGCATTCATAACCCTACACTGAGGAGCAATGAATTAGGGATCAAGCTAGTTCTAACCGCATCTTCTTTAGCTTGATCATGTCACTGACTTTCCTTTAACTCATGACTTTTTAAAAACAAAGTTCACATTTATTAATACCACTATTAGATTTTGAATTAGGGTAGCACCTAAAGGGTCCAGTCAGGATCAGGGCCCCATTGTGTAAGTCACTGTACGTACATATAGGGAAGAAGGTCTCTGCCCCACAGAACTTACAAGCTAAGTATGATGAGACACAACAGATGGATACAGTAGACAGGGAAAGTGCAAGGTAACCGTGAGCTGATGTTATGATCAGCATAATAAGCAGCAGTCACAGCACATCAGCTGCTTAGCTATAGTTGAGTGTTTTGCAGGCATGAAGGCAAATTGAGTTTTAAGAAGAGATTTGAAGGAGGATAATGTAGTGGTTTTGCAGATTTGTTTAAAGGGGGCTCCATCCATCAATAAGGAGCATCATGGGAAGAAAGTGAAAAGGTGTTTGAGGGAAAATTGGACTTCTGGGCAATAAAGGCTGTTACTGCTGGCAAAGAGATTACACAGATCAATGCCACATAAGAGATTGGTAGCATGGACCATGTGAAATGTTTTGAAATGGCTAATCTATAAGTACCATATAAATACAAATTTAAGTACAAATTCAGATGCAAGCCATTCCTTGGAACACTGTGCTTTAGAATACTATTAAAAATCGATGCAAAGAATGTGAAGGACAAGGAACAGGTCTTTTCAATAAACTGAAACATTTAAAGTGGCATAGTTTCCCTCACCTCTCAATCTTTCTTCATTCAGCTACCCTTGGTTTACTTTTTTTAGTCAACAGTTTGGGTAGAACCCTCCTGGATAGCAACTCAACTTGGCATACACAACCAACTCTGGACCAAGAGCAAACTGCTCTTTCTGCTGACTTTTCCTGTTTGTATGATCAGTCAAGGCTCTGCTCTGTATATTAGGGAAATTCATTTAAGGCCAAACGCTGCCAGGGAGTGGGTATTTTTTGTGAGATGCTCAGTGCCCTCAAGTCCCAGTGAAGGCATTGAGAGTTGAAAGTGCTTAGCACCTTACAAAAATTGGCCTTAAATGGGGAAAAGCAACAGCGCGACCCAGCAGATTTTAGTGTGCATGTCAAATGTTATCACTATACAATAAAAAAAGAACCTCCCCATCTCTCCTACAACCACCATCGTCTGCCCACGTCATTACTACTCACAGTTTAATTCTGAATACAAATGTTGGCAGGTCTTGAACCCACAAGTCCTTTGGGATTTTGTTGTATTATCTACTAGACAGCTCATGAAAGCTTTTAAAAATAAAAAAGCCAGAAAAATACTGGGTAGTTAAGCCATCCATTTTCGTGTCTCTGTTTAGACTAAAACATTTCTCTATTTACATAGGGAGGGAAAGCAAATGTTTGAATGATCAGAACAGATGCCCTGGTTGCAGAGTTAAACAAACATATTCCCCTCCTCCTGATCTGGAGCTAGTCAACACACTGTCATCATGGCAAAGCATCATAAATATATCAGTGTTTTAATTTAAACAGGGTAAAGCAATTGTATAACAATTCTTTTTTGGATAATTCTTACTGAGATAGATCACACTGTCCCGCATAAAGCGGGCAGCTAAGATCTGAGCAGACTTAGCGTGTTCTCTTTAGTTTGTCCACATATACCTGCTTCTTCCCTTTATTTTCATCCTATGAATTTTTTTAAAATAGTCAGGATCAGAAGCCAGAGAAAAATCCATGTGTCATGCAAGAGGAGCTGTAAAATTCAAACTTCAAGAGGCTGATCAAGTCAATAGTGTTTTGAATGTTTAAAGTGCTCGATAATGCTAAGAACTCTGAAAAATCAGGTCCTTAGCATCTTACCTTGGGCATTCAGAATTAATGAATATTTTACCTTAAATTTCTCTGTGCCCCATTTCCCCATCTATAAAATGGGGATAATAATACCCCTTCATCTCAACAAGGTGTTGTGAAAATAAATCCACTAATATTCATGAAACACTCGGACAGTACATCACCACAGAAAAGACATAAAACAGCCTATAAGGAAATTAATACGCCTGTCTTCAGAGCAGGGTTTGAATACAGCGAGGTAAAAAATTCAACCTGAGGCACACATCTGGCATGGAAAATTTCAGTCTGAATGGTTAAAGATTCACAAAGTTATAAGCAACTAAAAACAGAGTCTTATAATGTAAGTGTGAGGCAACCTTAATAATAGGCAAAGCTGCCAATACCCCACATCCGTTTTTCTCTCACCACAAAAAAACAAAATGATGAATTTTGTAATGTATGGGTATGTTGCTTCCCATATTCCTTAAGCCTAAATTGCCTTTCACATTTATGAATTCACGTGACATATGTTGGTGTTCCTTTGGCATTTAATTGATTTTGACCAGTGCAAGGCATCCTACCTTAAATGTTTTCAAGACCTGGTGCGTGTTTTTGGGTTGTGCATAAGGCTTGGGTGTCAGCATAGGCACAGCCTTGGAGACAACAGTTTTGCTTGGAGATGTTTGGCCTGTTGAAACAGTGGCTTCTGATTCGTTGATGGGAACAATGGTTGCTTCAATCGTGGCAGTGTATTTTGGAGGAGGCAGAGATTGTTGCCGTAAGTATCTCATAGGATTTGGGTCCTTCGGTGGCGATGATGAATTTGGCTCCACTGAATGGCTTCTTTCCAGAATTTTTGGCATCTCCAAACGTTCAAGGACAGCTTCGCTAATGGTGAACCTTTCAATGTATTGTTGGAGAATGCTCTCCGCCTCCTCATGTGACCTGGCATTCTTGTAGGCTTCATACAGCTCCTTTTCTCTTCTCTCTCTGTGTGGGAGGCAACATAAGAAAGATTACCATGCAAAGATTAACACAGAGAATTACCCATGTGCACCAAGCCTGAGGTGAAATTTGGGTCAAATTCTCCTCTACAATCCACACTACAGTGATTATGTGTAACTGTAAGAGTAGCTCATTTCTTTCCTCAGGCATGATGTCCCCGCTACAAGTAGAGCAACAGCAACACAAAACACTCAGTATTCTTAAATATGCAACTGCACTTCCGTAGAACAACCTACTTCTCCTCCACAATTTCTCTGTAAGTCTTGATACTTTTCCTTCGCTCACTTATTCCATCACCGCCACTCAATAATCTTTCCATCTTCTTTCTCTCTGCTTCTTTTTTAATTAGGTCCTGTGAAGCGCTTCTTCTCCGACTTTTCCACCGTGCCAGATCCTATACCAGAAGGGAAGACATGTGCAGATTCAGAGCTTTAGAACACTAGTCACAGAAATGTTCAGCTGTGAGGCTGTTACTTAACCAATAGAGGAACACCTCAATCGACAGCTGAATGACTCCAGCTGTAGACTGATTTCACATACCTAAATGGCCAACAGTGTAACAATCCTTAATTTTAAAAAAGTTATAAAGGAAATTATAATTTTTTAAAAATAAAAAAAATGGTTGACTATTTCTGTCATTGGGTTTCACTATAGTTTCCGCATCTTTGCCAGTTCATTTTTTCCCTATTGGTCATGTCACTAATCTTAATTTGTGATGGGCCTGTTATGACTTTCTGGTGCTGCAGTCCTATATTAACTGAAAACATTGAGAAGTCCAGTTATCCAAAGATCAGCATATTCATCTTTAGTCTTCATCCTAATGACTATGGGGAAAACCCTGGTCGCTACAGCATGAAGAATAAACAGATTTGGTATAGAGCGAGTGTTGGAGGGTGGAAATCAGAGTGATTCAAGAGAATGAAATCCTCCTCCTGCATCACAGGAGGTCAGCAGGCCTGTTCTTCTACCCCCTGTTGCAGCCTCAGGGTAGTAACCTCCCTTGTTGCTTTGCAACTTCTCCACCTATAAGTTGGTTAGTATATCCACAACTCTGAAGATTCACTAACTGTTCCATCCCTTTGTGAACAAAGTAGCCATGCACTGGGGTGACGAAAACCTCAAAACACAACCCATGTCATAAGGTCCTTGCATCCTCTTTGGTTCATGAATTCAGAGCCTTTTGTGGCCACAGAGGACTATGGAAGAAGATCTGTCCCTACATTAGATACTAGAATGTTATGAACACTGTAAAATCAGTAAGGCAATGTTACAAAGCTATAAAACTATTTTGCGGTCAAATATTACACAGCCAAATTTTATTTTAAGAAAACAGCTTGATATTCATATATAAACAATAGGAAGGACATATTGGTCACTTTGACAACTAGTTTAACACCATTACAAAATTAGTGTACAGAAAATATTTCAAGTATCTTTAGCAAGTTATAGTTTAAAAGAAAATCAGCATTACTATGCAGATACTTGTTTCAAACATTATTTCATGAACTATAGTTTTCTAAATGGCACTCTAGCCCAGAAAAGATGGTTACCTTTCGTAGCTATCGTTCTTTGAGATGTGTTGCTTTGCTCATGTCCATTCCATTGTGGTGTGTGTGCTCGCCAGTGCCGGAAGTTTTTCCCTCAGTGGTATCCATAGGGGACCGGCTCTGGCACCCTCTGGAGTGGCATGCAGAGGGGAAGGAGGGTAGGTCACGGAATCGACATGAACACATCTCAAAGAACACCAGTTATGAAAGGTAACCGTCTTTTCTTCTTCGAGTGCTTTCTTGTGTCCATTCCATTGTAGGTGACTCCCAAGCAGTGCCACCGGAGGCAGGTAGGAGTTCATGGATGTGTTGATTGCAACACAGCTCTGCCAAATCCAGCATCATCTCTCACTTGCTGGGTAATGGCATAATGTGTGGTGAACATGTGTACTGAAGACCAGGTCGCAGCCCTGCAGCTGTCCTGGATAGGGATGTGTATCAGGAAGGCAGCCGAAGATGCCTTAGCCCTAGTCGAGTGAGCCTTCACCATCGGTAACTCACCAACTCGTAACAAGTAGGGATGCAGATGGTGATCCAATTTGAAATCCTCTGAGAGGACACCAGAAGGCCTTCATCCTGTCAGCTATTGCGATAAAGAGCTGGGTCGATCTGCTTGGTGCGTTCCAGGTAGAATGCCAGGGCACGCCTGACATCTGAGTGTCCAGCTGCCTCTCCTCATTGGTCATTTAAGGCTTTGGACAGAACGCCGGGAGGAAGATATCCCGGTTGACATGGAAGTGCGACACCACCTTTGTCAGGAAGGCCAGATGGGGCCGCAACTAGACCCCGTGTACGGGGACTCGAAGTGAGGGCTTTCATTTCGGAGACACATCTCACCGGGGTAATAGCTACAAGGAATGCAACCTTCCACGACAAGTGGGAAAGGGAATAAGAAGCCATAGGTTAAAAGGGCGGACCCGTGAGCCTGAAGACGACCAGGTTGAGGTTCCATTGGGGAACCGGGTCCCGGACCGGTCGAAAGAGTCTTTCAAGGCCTTTCAGGAATCTGATTGACATCTCATGCGAGAACACCAATCTACTATGGATGTGAGGATGGAAGGGCAATATGGCAGCTAGGTGCACCTTGATCGAAGAGAAGGTGAGACCTTGGTGTTTTAAGTGAAGCAGGTAATCTAGGGTGGACTGCAGAGCCAACTGGGTTGGGGAGATATTCCCCTCCGACAACCAGCAGGAGAAACGCTTCCACTTTGCCAGGTAAGTTGCTCCGGTGGACGGCTCTCTGTTCTCCAAGAGAACTTGCTGTGCCTGACTAAAGCAGGCTTGTTCCTCTGGATTCAGCCACGCAGCATCCAAGCTGTGAGGTGGAAAGAGGCGAAGTTCTAGTGCAGGAGTCGACTGTGATCCTGTGAGAGTAGGAGTCTGGGTGACTGGGAAGTGGCCATCGGGCTGCAACAGTCAGATCCACGAGCATGCCAAATCAATGCTGGTGAGGCCATGCTGGAGCAATCATAATGACCTGTGCCTTGTCCCTGTTGATTTTTGAGAGGACTTTGATGATGAGCAGAATTGGCAGGAAGGCGTACATCAGGTCCCCTGACCAAGACAGGAGAAAGGCGTTGGATAGTAAGCCTCTGCCAAGGCCTTGCAGAGAACAAAACTGATGATACTTTCTATCCTGTCTGGTGGCAAATAGATCCACTCGGGGAGCTCCCCACTTCTGGAAGAGCATTCTGACAACCTCCGAGTGAAGGGACCACTCATGGTGCAAGAAAGACGACCTCCTGAGGCAATGCACCAGCATGTTCCAGATGCCGGGGAGGTGCAAGAGTTCCAGGTGGATTGCATGCTGGATGCAGAAGTCCCACAGATGGAGGACCTCCTGGCGCAGAGCCGACGATCAAGTTCCCCCCTACCTGTTGACGTAGAACATGGGAGCCATGTTGTCCGTCAACACTTGCACCACCCGGCCAGATAGTTGGGAAAGGAAGACACTGCAAGCAATGCAGATGGCTCTAAGCTCCCTGATGTTTATATGCAATCTTCTTTCGAAGCCATCACCCTTGAGTCCGCAGCATACCAAGATGTGCTCCCCAACCGAGGTCGGACATATCTGAAATCAAGGTCATGGGCTCGCGAACGGCACATCTTCCAACACCAGAATTGGGTCAGACCACCACTGCAGAGAGGTAAGTACCCGCAGAGGGACTGTGATGACCTCGTCTATGTAATGTCTGGCTGGGGAGTAACTGACGCAAGCCACACATGGAGAGGAGGCAGCCTGAATCTTGCATGTCGAACAACGTACATGTCCCGCTCCTAGGCTGAGTCCCGTACGGGACTAACTATTTCTAACTTTACACTAAGGGAATTATTCTATATACAACAAGTTCACTACTAGAAACAGAGACAGGAAAGCTTACAAAGCAAGGAGACATTCCCACACTGTCACTGGCAGTAAGAAGGAACCGAGGGACAGAGGAGGCCGGCAGCACCCCATATACTGGCACATACGTGCACCACTCCAGAGGGCGCCAGAAACAGTCCCCTACAGATACCGCGAGGGAAAAACTTCCAGCACCACACACACCAACAATGGAATGGACATGAGCAAGCCCTCAAAGAAAAAATATCTTAATTGAATTTATCAGTAAACTATCAGAAGGTCCTATAAGCATAATTTACTTTATTAAAAACAAGAATACACACTGTTACTTTTAATTTAGCTTCAATCAGCAAGATACTGATGTTATACTCAAGGGAACGCTCATTAAAGCAGTTCTTCACACGATCCACATATATTTCAGTCCACAATCCCTTTCTTCAAACGTGGTACTCTCTTGTTTTCCTGTTACTAATTATTCCTGTTGAAGCAGTAAAACCTTTACTTATTTATGTACTCCCAGTACTGTCTGTTTAGAAATTAGTTTTTCCTTTAGCAAATTTCACAACATAACTGCCTCCCCTCCTCTTTTTGCAACAGAGAAAAAAATGGATATAATTTGTTTTAAGCTTTCTTATTTTAAATCAGCAGAGCTAGAAAGAAAGCAACTGAAATCTATGAAACTGCAAATCTCTAGCAAACTTACTCCATGGGCATATACTAGCAAGTGGATTCATCAAGAACAATAATGCACCATGAATACAAACAATGTCCTGACCCTGTTCTTAGGATGCCAAGGACACTGAATAAGGGAATTTATAGTAGTTCTTAAATATTAAAGCTGTAGTATGCAGTATCAAGAGACGGTCCAGAAAATTCATATACAGTAGCTCAGGGTGCTTTGTATTTCAGCAGAGTCCCAAGACTTCTCAAATGAAAAAATACAAGTCAGAAGGATTAAATCTTTATTGGGTAACCCCAGTTGATATGGACTTACACCCCCACCCCAATATCAGTAGGCTATTGCCATGCTGCATCTATTGCACTAATCAGTTCTTAGTTTTATAAACCAACTATTTTTAGTATTTATTAAACTTTTACTAAAAGCAGCCTCTCAAATGTTCACAAATAGTGTTTTTATATATATATATATATATATATATATATATATATATATATATATATATATATATATAAGGAAGGGACTGTATCAATTGCTTTACAATGAAAAAAAATCTTAAGAACAGGATATTCAAAATTAATCATTTAGAACCAGTGCTCCTAAAGTGAATATGTATTAAACCCTTTGGTGCTGATTTACTTATACCCTGTTTCAATGCTTTCTTGAATGTCTGAGTTTACAGTGATTTGTTGAAATCAGCACCAATACATGAGGGAGCGCACAGGGGGTGTTTTGAGGGCATTTATGGGGGGTGGAGGGGGAGTTGCATTTTACTTTTAAGTGAATCAAACTTTGGGGGTAATTTTGTTGCCTGGGATTGGACTGAAAAATTTTAATCATCCACCATTATCTTGTCTGCATGTTATAAGCATAACACTTCATTTATTCAGATTTATTAGCACTGTGCCCATTCTGGGGTCCTTCTGTATTGTTTAGTTTTGCTTTTTGTTATTTATGGATTTGAGCAAGAATTTTTACTTAAGAAAAACAGATAAGAGCATAAGCAGAACTGTTCCCAGCCACAGCATTTTCCAAAGCTTTCCAGGAAGCAAGAGCAGCTTTTTCAAACAGAAAAACTTGACAGAGCCTCATGTCATCCAATGCCAGATGAACTGCAGGCACTTATGTTTAGCGGCAATCCTAATCCTGAAAACCTCACTCCAGATTGTTTTGTTGAAGAGATTTACACAGTGAATCTGGATTTAGCAGATTCATTTTATACATTACTGGAGTGACAAGTGCTGTTGTTGGAGGCGACATTATGCTGTACTCACATCTTGCCATCTATCCTCATCCTCTTTCAGTTGATTGTGAATATGCTGTAGTTTTTCATGGCGAGCCTTGCTGTGAGGCTGCATCACAGCTTCATCTTCACACCTCATGTCAAACATACTCACACTCCTAAACAAAGGATGGACAATAAGCAGATCATTAGTTTACACTGATTAAATGTTTTAAACCTAGCTCACGTGAAGGTGCTAGAACAAAATCAAATACATGTCTCTTTGGAAGCGTCCAAACATCAGAGTATATATCAAAAGGACTTATCGGTTTCCACATGAGTTCCATGTATAACTGCAGGCACATTAGCACCACCCTTCTCAATTATCCCTTGTTTTTAATATTAGATAGCATCTTTTTTTTTCCATTATCACTTGTCCTCCATTAATAGGATTAAAAATTTGAGAATGTCTTAAAAATACTCTATTCAGAGCCACTTTAAAATGCCGAACTTTCTGAAGCTCTCTTCCTGAATCACTTTTGAGAAGATACCTCCAATTTCTCTCTCTCTAGCAGAGACTGGATTTTATTTTATAACAAAACAAGAGAGGTTTGAGAGGTACAGTATTATACGCAGCATTGCAGGTTAAATGCCAATGGTAAGTAAGCTGTGAGAGTCTGCCCTGGAAAATGCATGAAGTATGAATGGGCATGTTATAGTTTACTTTTCATGAAGAACCACAATATTATCAGCAGTGAGCTATTAATACATCTGTTCTAAGAAAGGAAAGGTACAAACACTGTACTGCAGTCATGATCTAGTCCACAACTATTTCTTTATATTTCTGTTCTTATCTTTGGAGAGTTAAAAGGTCATAGTTACATATTACAGTACATCACATATTACAGTATATTAATTTTGTTTAAAGACATTCACATGAAGATACTAAGTATATTATTTTTTGCAGTGCCTGGTACTTGCAAAACACTACCTCATTTGTGCCATTAAAACAATAAGCCATGCAGTTCCATGAGGTAATTCCACAGCATTGTTCAAAAAACCCATCTATAGCTAGAATGAGCCAATCAGCAGCAGAAGCAGAATGAAGATAAAATGGTTAAAATTGCAAGCAACAGTGCACATACTTATCTATGTATACAATTTTAAAAACAGTCTACAAATTCAGTAATGAAGACTGTTGTGTATGTGTAGGTTTAGTTCAAATCTATATCCGAAGAAACAAGATGCAAATTAATCTTTTTCCAAGGAAAAAATAAATAAATGTTTTTATAGTCTTCCATTAACGCATGGAGAGGGCACACCCATAATTCCTATCCACACTAATGGAAGTTACCCATAGACACAGAACACACCCTATAACCCTTAGTTATGTACAGCGAGCATAAGTTATTATTAAGCTTACTAACGATTTTGAAAAACACAGAGAGCTGAGCAGAAACCCTAGTGATTCCTCATTGAGTGTAATTTAAGGGTTGTGTTACTCCAGAACGGGGCACTGTTAAATACTAAAGTCTAAAAGGCTATACGGTTTGTTTGTTTTATTTAACTAACTAAAGAAATGCCATGCGCTAAGGGACATTTCAAAAATTTAATTTGGAGCGTGGAGGATTTTTAAAATTTTAACACGGAAATATTGTCACCTCTGATGATTTACTACAATTTAAGAAGTTTGTGAACTCTTATAAATAAGGCCTTAGATAACAGAAATTAGCAATCTCTGGCAAGTGGTCCAAAGGAGTTTCATAAGCCTCCCAAGTCCTGCAGACGCAAAGAATTCTCATTCAGAGGAGTAAAAAGAGTCCCCCGAATGCCTGATTATTCATTCCAATTGCCCCCTTGCCAACAGTATCTAATTCTGCCAGCTTCTCTGTCACACGGTACTTGGGAATTAAGTCCTGTAACATATGGCAATTGGGCAAATACTTCTACACAGGGAGGCATAATGGAGAAGCTAGCTTTCCCTCCCAGCATTAGTCAGGTTCTCAGAGGGAGAAGTATGGAGGAGCTGCCTTTTAAGGTACTGTGCTCTGCTCTGACTAATAGCACCACACATAATATATTTAAGGAAAGCTATTTATCCCCTTTGCTGTAGTGGAACAGGCCCTGGATTGGCATAAATAGTCTTCTCTTCCTGAGAAGAATTATCTTGAAAGCAAGGAAAAGAAACCTGGACCATGAACTACTGTTCAAAGATAAAACGTTTTTCTCTCATCAACTGAAAATGGCATTAGGGAAGAAGTTCCCCATAGCATTCTTCTCCTCATTTATAATTTAAAAAATAATCAAACACCCCATTCAAGAGATGGGTGGCATCTCCCATTCAATCGTCTATTCGATGGAGCTAGCTTAACTCCTGGCTGCCATGCAACTGTGTGCTGGAAAGAGAACGGGGGAAAAGAAGAGGGAGCATTGGATCATGCAAAGTCAAATACATACTGTCATGAGTTCTCCACCTGTAAGGAAGTTCTGTAGCTAGTAGCCCAAGTTCTTTTTGGAAGTTTGGGATTCAGTGACAGCAGACTGACCTTTCTATTGAATCTGGTGTTCTCCCACAGACCTGGACATATCACTGCGAAGAGCTTGCCTAGACTACAGATATTTTCTGGTGGGCTGTGTCCTAGCATTGACGTCACTTATTTTCAAGCCTCTTATGTTATTCTCCTAATTTAGAGTTGTTCTTGAGAATGGTACCACATTTTTTTTCATCTGCTTCAAAGAAGCCCAAATACCATAAACACAAATAAAGGGCTGAAATAGCTAATTCAGGATCATCATAAATCTCTGGTAAGACAAACCCCAATGACTTCATAGTACACCATTTAAATGAGAATATGGTGAATAACATTTTATAAGAAAGAAAATGATTATCTGTTAGAAATGTGTAGACAGGATACTCATTATGTGGTTGCATTATAGTTTTATAGACATGTCAAGACTCACTTTTTTTTTTTTTTTTTTTTTTTTAAATAAAGTGTGCTGCCCGCCAGAGAATAAAATTGAAGTAAACAAGCACATCTCAGCTCACATGGGCCTGTCAGGTTCCTGGTGAAGTATAAACCTAAAATCAACACTAAACTGTCATGCTACCAAGAACTGTCAGCCTTCTTTTCAGGGGAGATGGGGCTGGTCAGCAGCATTGGTGCAAACCTGGCAGAGGGGAAAGGCAGGGACGAGAAATGTCTTAGGCCTGGTCTATACTAGGAATTTACAATGGAATAGCTACCTCCCTCAGGGGTGTGAAAAATCCACACCCCTGAAAGGGCATAGCTATCCTGACCTAACCACTGGCATAGACAGTGCTAGTTTGATAGAAGAATTCTTTCTTCAACTTAGCTACCGCCTCTTGGGGAGGTGGATTACCTATGCCAATGGAACAGCCTCTCCTGTCAGTGTAAGTTGCGTCTACGCTGAAGCATTACAGTGTTGCAGCTGCGTTGCTGTAGCATTTTAAGTGTAGACATACCCTTACCAACTTCCACCCTATAGCCAAAATCTGACAGCTCTAATGCCTGGGCACTTAAAATGAAATGGCTCTTCACCTTCCCCTAAAACACGATGCCCTGTCATTACTGCTCTTCACCACTTAATACAGGACCAAAACATTCTTTATGTCTCCCTCCACCTGTTCAGTTGGTGTCAGCCAACTCTTGGGTTGCTGTAGCCAGCAAAGCCTGCAGGGGGAGGAAGCAGCACAGATATTCACACTTCCTCCTTCTGCCCTGAAACAGGCCTCGCTTCTCCACTGTGGATGAGGTTATAGGCAGAATAAGTCTGGTGAGTGGGAGAGAGAAGGAAGAGCACCTGGGGAAGAGAATCCCAGTGCATGGCAAGAATCTGGGGAGGGAGAAGTGAAAGAGAATGAAAGCAGGCTTGTTTTTCTCTGCCAACAGCTCAGAGCAACTCCTTTGGTAGAAGAGTGAAAATCTAGGAATATCCCCACACTGAATTTTCCCCAAGCCATTCCAGTGAGGATGATGCTGACCTCTGTCCCCAAAGAAGGAGCTGTCCAGCCCAGAACCCAGCAAGTCTACAGAAGACTGGGGCATCCAGAGACGGCCCTGCTCCTCCACAGCAGTTCTAGTATCCTTGGCAGTTCCTAATAGAGCTGCACTACTAGGGCCTCTACTAACAAGTGGAGGTTTCTCAAGAAACGCAACACAGGGTCTTCACAGAGAGTATGTCTACACTGCAATTAGACACCACGGCTGGCCTGTGCCAGCTGACTGGGGCTCAGGCTGAGGAGCTGGTTCATTGCAGTTCATTGCAGACTTCTGGGCTTGGGCTGGAGACCAGGCTCTAGGACCCTGCAAGGTTATAGGGTCCCAGAGCTTGGGAGTCAGTCTGAGCCCGGAGTCTACTCTGTAATTAAAACAGCCCCACAGCCCAAGCCTCTCAAGCTTGAGTCAGCTGGCACAGGCCAGCTGTGGGTTTTTAATTGTAATGTAGACATACCCAGAGAGGATATCAACTGCCTAGAGCTGTATTGTCCTTCCTACTAACCTGGGTAGGGCTATTGGGGTGATCAAGATAAATGCCTCCTTCTTTCCATCAAACCACATTGTCCTGAGGACCAGGACAGGGAATATTCAGTCTTGGGCCAATGACAAGATTAAGGTCTGACACCTATCAACCCACTAGGTCTAGAAAAAAGGAGTTTTTATGCCACTGGAAGGAGAGTTTCCAGTTTCCCACCTGGACACCCAGTACTTGCTTCTCTGACAGGTCTCAAGGTAATGGGACTTAAAAGCTGTGGCATATTTATGTATAGAAGCATACATTTTAAGAAGTGTTTCAGATGTATTTGTTTTTTGGGGTTTTTTTTTTTTCTCCTTCTGAGCCCTGCACTGTTGGATTCCAGCTGGCCAAGACATTTAGCTTTCAGGTGGAAGGATGCAATCAAATTTTCAAAAAATCTCTGAAAACGTTGGTAAAATAGTTATCCTGTAAAAAGTGACATATCTGGAATCGACGATAGTGAAGGATTTTTATCTGCATGAGTTTGGAATGAACAGCATAATTCATTTATAACACTGCTATTCTCAAGTAATGTGACCATCTCAAACCCATGCCAATAAAGCCTTCATAGAACACCTTCATGTAGTCTCTCTCATATGAATATATGCACATATGTGGGTGTTCACAGACAAAAACATTATGGAGTGGCAGAAAACTACTTGGCTAGGTAGAACCACTTTCCATTGTAAAGCCCCTTTTAGCAACTCCAATAACTGATTTTAAAAACTGATGTGGCTTAAACATTGACACATGTATTCTGAGATGGAAAGAGAGATTTTCTGCAAAGTCAGAAGGAAATTCACAGTATTTCTGAGTTACAGATCATTTAAAAAAATACACAACTTGAAATTCTGACATTTGTCTTAACACATATGTCTTTCTCTAGCATAATAATAGCATGCTACATGTAATTTGCTTGTTTTAAAAAAACCCCTATGTAGTGTTGATATTTATACACATGAAAGAACAGCATTTAATTTGAGTCGGAATTCAGGTGGCTGTTTGAATTTTGTTGACATGACAAGAATGTGGTTTAGTTATTAAGTGGACAGCGTAAGATGTCCCTAACAACTCATTTCTTTGCTTTTAAATGTTTGAGTTTCGTAAGTGAGGTGATAAGTAACTACACTTTTCACCTAATAAACTTATTTTTAAATGAAGTTTTTTTGTTTGAGATTAAAATGTGCTTGAGTTTTCTTCTAAGCACCAAATCCTTACATCACAGCTCTATCCTTAAATTAAGAAAAATCTCAAAGTGAGGGACTAGGAAATCCAGTGAAGTTGTATAGGTTATAATAGGCCCAACCTCGAAGGGATTTAAGAGATGGTTTTAGCAAGGCATGACTAATTAGCAATTTAAGATTTACTTTCCTAATTAATATTTGGAGATTACCAAAGGACTTCATTTACACTACTTTTGACTTTATTTTTCAACCCATCTAGATACATAGTCACTCCTCAATTTACCACTCCAGAATCAAAACTTTCCAAGACGTTTCCCAGATCTAGGTCTAACTTCCCTTACTAGTAATGGATTAGAGGTGATGCAAACCCACAAGTAAGAAAAGATCACACCAAGTTTTTTAAAGCAGCAGCTGCATATTAGTGTCATGCTGGTTTTTTTAGTTCTTTTCTGCAATATGAACACATATTGCATTCCACCTTCAAGTGCTATTCTGAAACATTTATGTGTCAGAACACAGCATAATAATAATTTATCAACTGCATTTTAAATTAGTAGTAAGTATGGAAAGCATGCAGCTTAAGTTGTTTAAAGCAACCCTGTGAGCATAAGACAACTTACTCTGCGTCATCAGACACAGCAGTTCTGGGCCCGAATCTACAAGACCAAATATAAAATTAGATGGTTGGTAAAAACATGAAGTATCAATTGCAATCAAAGCCACACAGCTGGGCAAATTTTCGTTTGCACCCCAAACCTCTTCATCAATCAAGTGGGCTGAAAAAGAAACATGCCACTCAGAGGTTATACAAACAACAAATGAGACTTACCCAGTCACACGAAGGAAACTATGTAGAAACAAAGCCATTTTTTCCAAAATATAAAAACTGTGGTGAAATACAATGTGAAATTGTTTGTAGAAAGTAGCTCCTGATGGAGACTATGGTGGTATTAGATTAACTGTTGTATTAGATAGAGATACATGCAATTAGTCTTGACATAAAAACTCTATTGAAACATTCCCTAATACAATGTTCAGAATCATCAATATTGAAAACAGGTAAAACAAGTATCATGCACAGTAAGTGAGCCACACTATTCAACGCTTTTTCGCAAGAGAAAAAAAGTCATCCTTTGAATTTGAACACAACATATGCCAATGTTATTCACAAAAGTGCATAGTTTGCTATTCGACTCATGCATATGACGTGTATTTGTTTTGAATCATGGAAGAACATCCAGAACACCAATCAGCATCCTTACTAGCTTCAATTTCTGTTCAAGAAAAGCAAACTATACAAATCTAAAGATGCCACACATTTCAGTATCTTGCTTTTTCTGGAAGCTCCAGACAGAACTTCTTCCAAATCTTTTCCACAAGCCTTTTTTGCATTTTATACTTTCATTAGTCAAATATTTTCTTCCATTAACTATAGAAAAGAAATCAACGCCCCACTTGCAATTATTTTATTTGTTTTAAAAAGAGTACATTACTGACACACAGTGTTTGCAGTCCAGCCTAAAATAAGCCAGGCAAGTGCAAAACTAAATTCTGTAGTGTGCACACACTCTTAACAGGATACAGAGGGCTGCACAATATAAGCTGAGATTCACTTAGTAAGGAGCTCACGTTTGCAGGTGTTCGTCTCTGGATGACGACACTTTGTTTCTCTCAGGAACTTCCTGAAGCTGTGAAGTTTGATCTGAGTGAATTTGATCAAGACTATGACTACTCATGTGAACAGTGGAAGCCACATCTTGTCCTGTATCAGGGAGATGTTGTCTTTCTTGTTCTTTTTCTTCTCTGTGTTGAGACTGCACTGCCAGTCTCTGAGGACTGTTAGCACAGATTTGTGGACATTTTTCAGGGATGAATGAGCCAGTGATGGTGATGCTAAGAAAGCAATTTAAAATTTATTTTATAATTATGATAAATGGTTGATTATATACACAGATATGCTATAAAGTCAGATGAACCAGTAAGTAATAGATAGAATTTCACAAGCTAAATGTATTAGGGGCATGCACAGTGGAATTTTGATAGTAAGGTAAGAGCTTGTAATTCTGCTCCACCAACCTAGAAGGAACTTCAGCCCTCTTTGTTTCATCCAAAGATGCAAACCTGAAGTACCACAGTTTATTTTAACTAAGCTACACCAGCACCAGGTTTTTTCAACCTCAAATTACTCTGTCTCCACCCAGGGGGACAAGCCTTTCCCATCGTAGCTAGATATAGGACTAGGGAAATGGGCTCTCAGGATAGAATCTGGACAATGATGCAGCCATCATTTTTTTAATCTTGTGTATCTTTTCCTTTTCAACCACAAACTTTGCATTTCAACCACCATCCAGAAGCTGAACAGCAAGATCTCTTCAAAACTCAGTTTGGAGTTATGCTTGATTGTCAACAGGTCACTCAAAGGCTAACCCTCCACTCCTCCCATACAGCCCTATCCATTGGGAGCAATGTGCCTACAGGCGCCACAGCCTGATTAGAAGGGATCTAGACCCAGAGTCGACATCTTCTGCTTGGTAGCTGATACAAAGCCAGCCCTGCGCAGCCACCTAATTTATTGAACATCACCTATCCTCCTCAAATCAGTATCCTCAGTATGGACTTTCCTGGTTCTCTTGATGGAAAACATGTTTAATAATAATTAATTATAATTTACCTAGATATAATTAGTGTATTCCCAGGATATAGTAATTACCAGACTGGATCAGACCAGTGATCCATCTAGTCCAGTATCCTGTCTCCAACAGTAGTCAGTTCCAAGTGTTTTATAGGAAGATGTAAGAATCCTGAAGTGGATAAATATGGAAGAACAATCTACCCATGGGGGGCAGTTTCTGCTTAACCTCCTCAGTTAGGGGTTGTTTATGCCCTGAAACATGAAGGTTTCTATAAATAACCCTATCTAGTGTAACTGTGGATATATTTTGGAAACAGAAGGTTATAACATAACTAAGATGTTTCAGTGAAACACGAGACTCGCCTCTAAGATGCAATTATAGTGAGGAAAGAAACTATTGGAACAAAATAACTTTACCTCTTCACTTTCTTTTCAGGCTTTACAAGTTTCTTAGTTCTCTCCTGGCTACTCTGCTGCTTTGAAAAAGGAACTGGAAGGAACTGTTTAACACTTGGTCCAGGCTGCTTTAGAAAAGCTCCAGTTCTTCTTGCCATCATGTCATCTCTTGGATCTGGAATTCTCACTTGGTGTTTTGCCCCACCCTTAGGCTGGTCATGATCTTTCAGTTTCTCATGGCTCTCGTCCCTTGTCACATTACAGCCCATGGAGACAGATGAAACTGTTCCATGATGTTGTTCCATTGTGCAATTCAAGGGCAAACTGCTGCTGAGGCAATTTTGGGTACCATTACTCAGAAGACCATTGAAAAAGATGGAAAACTAACATTTTTAGCAGCAGCAGCACAGGAACTGTGAACAAGAAGCAATTATGGAGAACAGCATGATATATGCTACTCTTTTAAGCAAATGAGGAATTAGATTTTTTTTTATGCAGCCCATATTTACAGGTAAGCAATTACTCATTTAGAAGCCTTAATAAAATCTGGACGAAGAACTATGGATTGCCCAAAAAAACCCTCCAAAAAGATGAATAACCACGTGCATGCTAAACTGCAATTAGCAATCCAAGTCATTACGTGTAATGAAGAAAACAAGCTGTTTCATGTTCACAGGGTGCATTCTTGTAAGTAATTTCATGAGCTGAATACATGCCACAATTGGATATGAAATGAGTAAAATGCATCCTAGCTTCTCTCTCTCTCTTTTTTTTTTTTTTTTTTTTTTTTTTTTTTTTAAAGGAGTGGGACAACATTACAGACTGACCCAGTTAGCGTTACACGCAAAGCAAGCAGAAAGCTCTGGTTTTTTGGCTTCCATTCTCTGACCTTTCTGCTTTCTGTGGAGTCTTCAAGTCTCTCTTATGAATTACTCCTTTCTGTTGCTGCAGAGGATGATGGGCAACTGACATGGGAGAATATGGCATACAAACCGGGCTAGTCTGCCTCTGAAAGGTTCCCATCCTTCTAGCCATCATATCATCTCTCTCACTGTTTGGTGAACTCCCATCAAGCTCTTCCTCCCTGCTTTCATGCCATTCACTCAATCTGCATGGAGTTTGGTTCTGAGAGACAACACAGGCAGCCAACTGGATTCCTTGGCAATATTCATCTGTATCTGACCGTGCTACCTCACTAGTAATACAAGATTATTGAGAGCAGGGGGAAAAAGAGGAGATGAATAATGAAAAATTAGTCCATGGTGAAGTGAAACATATGAAAGTGGTAAGAAGAGAGATCCATTTCATTTTTATATCTAATTTTACTAACATTTCAGAATAAATTAATTTAGTTGACTGAGTAATTTGCTAGTGGTGTCAACTAGCAGTTTCTTGCTATGATGACAGGCTGAATGATTAGAGAAACTGAAGCCAATTAAATGTAAATTCTGGTCAAAGTGTGTAACTTCTTAGCACTGTCTTTCCTAGTTAAATGCCAGAAACAGAGTCACATAACCAGTACAGCTCAGTTTTAATAAGCATACTTCAGAAGATTACAGAGGTCTTCAAGGGAAAAATACAAATAATCTTCAAGGGGAAAAAAATCAGTATTGCCAGAACCTGGAGTGAAAGCTGCACTACAACTTCAAATACGTAAGTAGCATATGAAGCAAAAGCCTTGGAATGCAAAAAAGAAGCAGGCATAGCTAATAAGATTCCTAGTGGAACTAGTGATTTGATACCGATCAAAAATTCAAGTGTGACTCTCAGAATAAGTTTGCACAATGTTGCTCTGCATGACCCTAGATCTCTCTCTCTCTCTCTCTCTCTCAGATTCTGTGAAGGCAGCAGATAATTTATTACAGCTCCAAAATGCTGAATGAGCCTATGTGCATAAGGAGCTCCTAACTACATCCTGCCATCCTTCCCCATGCAAGTCAGCATCCTGCAAGAAGCAGCTTCATTTTGGATTCAGCAATCTGTTTCCTAGACAACAACAGTAAATACCTGGAATCATTTTGTGGCCTGGAGACTTCGTTATTATGTCCAATGGTAGTGAGGCTGCAGGCAGTGGCAGATGCAAAGGTTTCATGGCAAATCTGTCTCTCAGCACTTTCCCTCCCAGTCTCCTCTGTGGTTTCACTATTGGATGTGGCCCTGGCAATACTAAGCTTCTCCCATTTCTGTTGATCAATCTCAGTCACTGGCCCAAAGTGCACAAACCTCTGCTTGGGGCTAGAAGCCTTTTTGTACACTCTTGCTTTACAGCTAGCAAAATCATCATGAATGGCTGCTTCCACTGCAATTTCAGCGGATGGTTCAGGATCCTTGGAACATTTGAGGTCTTCTTCGCTAGTCAGAACCAGAAACAAAGGAATCAAAGGAAGTTACAAGACAAAAGAAAAACCAAGAACAAAAATAACAAATAGCCTAGCAAACAGCTTAGTGTATACTGAGGGCTCTTAGATCCAAAGCCAGAGCATATAGGAGGTGGTGAACTGTCCATATGGGCTGGAAGCCAAGAGATAGCATAATTCCTCCAGACAAACTGTGGGAAGCTTGCTCTCTAGTGGCCCCTCCTACTTTTTAGGAGTGTAGTATATGATACAAACACACCCTCAGCACAAGATGTGGATCCATAGCCATGCCCAAATCTAATCGGACATGTCCCCATGTGCTGTTGGGGAGTGCTAGCAGACCCCTGTTATCCTCAGGGAATGCAGATGACCATGTAATAGCTGCTTCCTGCAGTGAAGCATTAGGTGCTCCCTACGCCTTCTCCTTAATACAACGCCATGAAAATAACCATAATTTGGTCCTGAAATATTGTGGTGTGAACAGTGAAGCCAAGGATAAAATTGGAATATAAACTCCTTCAAATTTAAGTGGTGGTTTGAGATGAAACCCAGAATCCTTGCCTAACCTTAACTGTTCAGGGTCTAAGTTGAGTCTAAATTGCAGAAGGGGGATATTTTGGATGTGGCCAAAATGTGAACAGAGTTTGCAGGATGTTGGCATCATCACACTCAAACTTTAACCCTATCACAAATCAATTTGCAACTTTCAGCTCATAAGTAGTACTATATACCACTATTGCTTCTATCAGAAGAAAGGACAGTTAGTGTGGTCATTTATATTAGGACTGAAATCACCCAATAACCAAGTCAATGAAAAGAATGTCTGTATAGATGACTACATTTGGCTAGAAAGTGGAATGCCTACCACTAGGCAGGTGAGGGGTTGCTATCTTTTGCTGGAGGAGTTCCAAATCACTTGCATGCATTAGTAAGGTGCTTGGACTTATTTTGCATATTTGTTAAGCTCTGGTTTTGAATTTAAAGAACCATTTTCAACACAGCACTATTCAAGTAAAAAAAAAAAAAATCCACTCAAGACATTCAAACAATATTAACTCATATTTCCCACACTGCCATTCCAGATTCACCCATGACCCTGGAAAACAACATACCTGAGCTCCTCGGACACTTTCAGTCTGTCCCACGTCTCCAAATCTGCTTGTGTTATAGAAGCTTTCACAAATACTGGAGACTCTTGTTGCTGGGTAAGGTTACTTTGAGTCTTTCGTTTAGCCAGGTCATCTCTTTGAATATCAGGTACTTTCACCTGCTCTTCCTCCTCCGACTCATTATCCTGAGACTGCAGGAATGGGTTTTCTTTACGTGTCACAATTTGCCTCGCTGATGCCGTATGTACCTGGCTTGCTCTAATTTAATGCACATTCCAAATCAGCAAGAAAAAGCCATTTTGAGGAGTTAGACAATGATAAGTGGAATGTCAATAATGGCGGTTCAGAGTATAAGAACAAATTGAAATGATGAATAAAGTAGAAAGGTTGGGGTTTCTTTGAGCAAGCATGCAATCAGTTGAAACTGGGACTGTTTCATGTAGACTACCCTGTGAATTCTAATGAGACAGATTCATTGGATGATTATAGTTTTGAGTTTAACCCAGACAAGTAAATCTGGAATCACTGCAATAGTGTTTAATTCAGTAATGAGGTTCATTCTGATAGGTTATGATGTCCAACTCTCATACTATTAAAGTTACTGTAATGATTGCAAGTTTCATTCCTGAATGTATCAGAGCTGGAGAATTCTAATGTGGTATATTCTCCAGATGCCCTTCCAAGATATTACTCACATGTCAGAATGCTTACTATAAATGTCGATGTGCCAGATTGTTACTGACTGGAAGGAACATTTTATAAAACTGAAAACAACATGAACTAATTAAAAAAAAGTTCGGAACATCTCAGCTGTAGGTAGACCGATTCTAACGATAGGCTTGCTTAATGTTACCTGTATTAGTTCAAATTTAGGATAAATATAGATCTGGAGATCTAGTGTGAAAACCCACAAATGATAAAATAGAGTAATATAAAATAAATATTTGTATTTCGTTCCATTTTTTCGTTAGTGGGTTTTTACACTAGACCGCCATGTATTTTATATACACACACCCCACATACTATCTAAAAATGCCGCATGTAATAGCAACAAACACAAGCAGATGTGCTTATGTTCCACAGAAGATGGTTGCCTAACAGAAGTGTCTATAGCATAGTTAACTTTTCCTAATCCCAGTATAGCACTGGAGTGGAATACATGGAGTGTTAAATTGGAACCAATCCGTCTATTTCCAAAATAACGTTAAACAAATTCTGCCACTAATTACATGGTCCCATATCCCATTTAGTTCACAGAGTGCTGTACATGTATAACCTAGCAGAGGATTTGGCCCTTTCTTTACACAAATTCAAAGAACAGTGTTAAATTAAAAACCATATATATTAAAACAAGCATTTCCTTATTTATATCACAAATGTTCATTAGCTGATTGAATTTACTCTCTTTAGAGTTCACATTCTAAAATTTACTTTTCACAATTTATTTTCATTGCCGGATTTCTCTCACTTTGAACACTGAAAATATGCAGTGTGCTTTTCTTTTTTTAAATTGTAAGTTTCTAATCAGTTTCACTTTCCAGTTCTCAGGTTCTAGAGCAATTCTACAATGTCTCAACTGCAAACACTAGGATAATGGAGAATTTGTATTGATTTTTATGGATGTTTATTTATCCATTATTGAAATTTTGGGCCAGATTTGTTTTAGCTACCAAACAACAGTATTTCACATAGAATTAAATATTACAATAGACGGAGAAAGGTAGTTTGCACACCTGGCATATTCCTGTTTTTCCTTCTGTATTGGCTTTTTAGCACCTTCCAGTTTACCTTTATCTTTATTTGTACAGGGCCCAACTAAAAACTGGTTAAATGACACTGTAAATTTGGGCTGATTAAGTCTTGCTCTCCGGGCTGCAAAGTCATCCTTTTCTAGATCAGGAACTCTGCACACTGCTTCATCTTCTGATCCAGAATCCTTCCCTTGACAATGCATCATAGAGGGTTTCTCCTTGTGAAGGATGATGTCTGGGGTAGGTTCACTATCTTCATATATTTGCTTTTGACTGACACAGAGCAAAATTAAATGGAGTTCCAGATGTGAAAAGGGGAAAAATGTCAACATTCATTTCCAGGTCATAAAATAAGTGCTGTTAGTCAAATGTGCTCAAAGCTGCTGTTAGTTTAGATGAGGCCTTCATTTATTTGTTTAGGGCACAATCCTGCAACCCTCCATGAGGAAAGCCCGAGGAAGTCAACTGCAGTTCCAAACATGAACAGTTAGAAGGATCAGGCCTTTTCGCTATTATTTTAGCCACAGATGGAAAAGTAGAGAACACAGGCTCCAAATTATACATTCAGCCATTAAGTGGTGACATTATTCTTACACACTTTAGGTAAATGAAAATAGCTTTAGTACAAAACTACCAAGCTCATTTCTGATCATTACTGTGGAATCCTGAGATACCTAGAATTCACCACCCTGGCTCCTAAATGGGACTGCCAATTTTTCTGTATCCTGGGCAGTCCTTAAGACTGGTCCTTTCCCCCACACTTTGATTTCCCCCTTTGTAAAGCAAGAAGCAGGTAATTTCTTTTGAAAAGTAAGCAGAAATGAGCCCCTCTCTCTCTAGACTTGGCAGACTTAGATTTTTAGAATTTTGATGGATAATATCAATGTTTATTTTTAAGCATTTTTTCAATTTAAATCTTCACAGTTGTGGGAAATTATGGGGGTGTCAGATAATGGAGGGTGTCAGACAATAGCTCAGTGGTTTGAGCACTGGCCTGCTAAACCCAGCGTTGTGAGTTCAATCCTTGAAGGAGCCACTTAAGGATCTGGGGCAAAATCAGTACTTGGTCCTGCTAGTAAAGGTATGGGGCTGGACTCGATGACCCTTCAGGGTCTCTTCCAGTTCTATGAGCTAGGTATATCTCCATATATTAATAACTTCTTAATTACAGTAGGCACAGATTCAAAAAGTTAACATTTTATAACCATTAAAACATGAACTGCTAACCTCACATGTCAAAATATACAAAATCCTTAAATCAGTCCTTAAATCAAACTCTAACAAGTTCTCAAGCAATTTTCTTACTTTGCCTCTCTGTAAATTTCGATCATCATCTATGGAAATATTTTCATCAGTTTTTGTGTGGTACAGTGAAACAGATACTTACCAATAAATATCTAACCCTTCTAAACAGGTCTGTTACAGCATTGAGACATAATGCTGTGTTTTAGTGGTCCATTAATACCTGCATTCTGGAGACAGTGCCTTCAGTCACCTAAGACCGATACTGATGTACTAATAATATGGCAATATGGCTCTTGATTTCTGGACACCAGAAAAAGATTATTTTTAAATCATGCAATATGCCCATCCAATTTGAGTTACTTTTTACAAGAGAAGATAATGAAGAATAATTTACATACTTCTATCCCCACTGGGAAAAAAAATGAAAAGCTTATTTTTCTAGTTTTCTAGAAATCACTAGAAAACTAGACATGAAGACTTGAGTGTTACAAGATAGGTCAATATAGTAATATTACTAGGTTCAGACATCATGCCTCTTATTTTTCATATTGCACACCTTCTAAGTCAGAAAATATGGTAAAGTGAAGACACTTAAAATAATGGCAACAGCTCAAGAGTCCACGTTTCCCCTCCATTTTACAATCAACAGTTAAAATTGTTTACTGTAATTTTTTTAAATGCAAGTTTTCTAAGCATTGCAAACCAATCTTTATCTCCGACTATCTATAGTCCCAGCTGCCCTTTCAGCAAAACTTTAACAGTCCCAATTTAGCTTTTAAAACAAAGATGAAATAGAAGGCTTCCATCAGGCCACAGAATGGTGCTGAAAAGTCAGCCAGGCATAGGTCCATGAATGAAGGGAAGCAGTTTAAAACTGCCTTTCTTTTCCCTGAGATGCTAGTAGGTGTCCAAGTCACTTTCAGTTTTGCGTCTATTTGTTGGCACAGAGTTACTGTGCTTCTTGTTATATTGGTAATATTATCCAGTATTCCAGTCCTTCAAATCCAAGGCCACTCAGTGGGCAGTGATCGTCCAAATCCAGTTTTATAATTCCAAGAAAAGTTTGGAGGAATCAATTATAGTTTTATGCATCATAGATGATTCACATACTTGTTTAAAAAGTAGATGCTCTACACCTTCCTGTGATTATGTAGTTTAATAGGTCAGTAGATCAGGACTGTTTAGTATGTTTATTTAAGGAAGCTAATATAGTTATGCAAGGAATGTAGCATCAACTAAAAGTCATGCAATGGTTTATGCACCATTGGGGTGAGAGCAGTTCTTGCCTTTGTGAAGTAACAGAGTTCAAGTTCATTCAAAGAGCATTTTGTGCACCATCAGGCATTTCCTGCATGGACATGCAACAGGAAATGCCACATTTAGCTCTTTTTATTTTGTGTTTTATGGATTAACAATGAGCAAACACAAAGGTGGTGGAATCTATCTAGAGATCCATGGCACTTATATAGCTTCATTGCTGTGGTATCTGAGCACCTCACGATCTCTAATGCATTTATCCTCAGTACCAGTGTGAGGTAAAGTATTTTGCAGATAGGGAACTGAGGGACAAAAATACTGAATGTCTTGCCCAAGGTCACACAAAGTCTGGTGGAGCAGGGACTGAACACAGAGGTCTCCTAAAATCCTAGCTTACTTGTTAGCACCCTAATCACTGGACCTTCCATTCTAAGGAAAAACAGAAATTCTTCAGGAGAGTAAATTTTGATTGGTAACATTCTGAAAGCTACTCAAGTGTCAGATTGTTTCCACCAATTTCAGACCAGTGAAGGGAATGAAAAAAATACCACCACCTAGCCAACAGCATACTTTATAACTCATGGGAGGGAGATGTTCTTAGTCAAATTTGAGCATTTAGCAATCCAAGTATTTAATGAATGCACAGTATGAGAGGATGTGAAAGTAATATAAACACGGTTTCACTGCCACAAGCTGGGCATGATTACATTACTCATGGGTGACAGAGCCATGTGAGTTATATAGGTTTTCCCAAAGAAGCAACAATATAATTTATACCACATTACAATATCACAAATTATTTTTGGGATGCATGAGTAGGGGAAAGTTCTTTGTATTTAAATGCTGTTATCTTCCTGAAGATACTACAGAAGCAGCAATGGGTGAAGTGGAGTTATACTCACAAGTGCATGATAAAATAAACGTATACCGTGCCTTGTGAAATGCAGGAGTCCCTGTAACATTTGTTACCACCACCTCCAGCACTGGTATTCTAAATCTTTGGACACATTCCAGTTGAGGGGGTCTCGCTGAGGGTCCCTCCAACTTACCCCACCTCATTTTTTTCCCTCCATCAGTCTCCCTGAATTATTTTCAGATAAAGTAAGCAAGCCCTTGTTGGGGGATCCAGAAGCAGTATCTTCAGAAAATGATTTTTAATGTACATACCATTTAGTAAAAACTGGGGATTCCCAGACAAAAAGTTTGATTGCACCCCAGAAGGGAGGCTGAGGCAAAGAAAACCTACCACCCAATTGCTACTGGAATGCAAGCTCACCTCCAGATCTCCCCCTCAATCCAGACTGACTTTAGAAAGACTTTATATTGTAAACTGCCCTAAAGAGTTTACAATATAAAAAGACAGACAGACTGACCAATACGCAAAAGGGTACAAGGTGTAAGTGAAATGGTCAAGATGTTTGGTCACCTTTTGATAATGCAATTTATTATTATATACAAGATCATAAGCTCCTTGGTGCAGGGACTGTCAAGCACGATGGGGTCCTGGTCCATGATTAGGGCTCCTAGGTGCTGTGGTAATACAAATAAATACTAATAGGCTGTGAATGAGCAACACATTTAAACACTTAAGTGCTAGCTAGAATGGGGCCAGAGTGTATCCCCAGTGCCCTTCAGGTTTGCCATTATTAATGAGCTAATATCTTGTAGGCATCACAGTAGATTTGGGTCATCAGAGGACTGGAATATGGAAAGGCTGATGCCTTGCATACTAGCTCAGGAAGAATTTTCATGGATAAGAAATAGTGTGGAAGAAAACAGAGTCGTGGGAGAAACATCTAGGCTGGCATCATGGGCAGAGCAGAAGGGATGGAGGGGAAAGCAAAGAGAAACCAAAATAGGAAAGTACAGAGGAGCAGAGATATGTAGGTCCTTGAATGATAGGACTGGAAACTTGAACTTGATGTAGAGGAGGAATGAGAGCCAATGGAGAAAGGGGAGTCAACTGAGTGATTCAAAGATGGGGCAACAGTCAACGGGCAAGAAAGATGACAAAGTCGACCCCTCTCCCTCTCCTGAAGTCTGCCCCATCTCTCCTCCTTCCCCATTCTCCCTTTCCCACTCACACATGCTGTAACAAATTTCTCCCTACAGCTCTGCACCTTCATTCCCCTTTCTCCTGCCTCAGAGATCTTCTCCCAGTATTAGGAGGGAAACTGCTGCAAGACTGAGCTTCTCCTGCAAGCTTGGTTCTTTGCACCTCAGCTGTTTAGAGAGTCATTAGTTCCTCACAACACCCCTGCTGCCATCTGTACAAATTGCACCTGGTTGACAAATTAGAGAGCTTCTTCTGATGGGAGCAGGGAACAAGAATCACTAAATTATTAGTGTTCCTCTTTCCTCCTGCACAAAGGCACTTTGTAAAAGGAGGAGATCAGAATCCCTGCTGAACCATATGCTTGTCTACATGTGCATCTGTCTTAGAGATTAAAATCAGTAAATCAAAGCAAGATTGGAGCAGGGGGCTGACAGCCAAAGGTTGTAAGTATCCTCCAAAAATAATACATGGGCTATAAATATTGTTTGTTACACCTTGGATTGCCAAACACAATACTATTGTCTTGGACTCAAACTATGCTTGCACTATTATCCTTCTGGTTTATGAACTACTGACCGGCGGCCTGCAATTAACTGAGGCAGGATGAGGCTGTGATTTATGACTGATTGCAAATTCTTTTTATTAGTATTTTGGCTCATGTCCTAGGGTAGCACTTAGTTTGTCTGTTACCTTGTATAGCTCTTCAGTGCCTTGGCTAATACATGCATTGGTTATGATTTGTATTACTGATATACAAATATACAAAACGTATGTTATTGCTTGTAATAAGACAGCATACCTTTAGAACAATAAAACCAGTCTGAAACAGAAAATACACACACATACTTACTTTGATTTGACTATTTAACTGCATTTGACAGCTCTCCCCAGCCTGCAAGCCTCATTAAGCCTATAGACGGTTTCATATTAGCTATTATTTGTATTACAACAACATTTAGAAGTCCCATCTGAAGTCATGGCCCCATTGAGCTAGGTGCTGTCCATATATTGCCAGCATCCCAACTTATAATTTACAACTTGAATTCAAGTTTAGTGAAGTTTTTGTTTGAAAATACAATTCTGAATAGCTTTCCTTGATGTTCCAGAAATTAAGAGGTTGGGCAGGCAGAAGGTTGAACACTTACCATTTAACCAAACCATTTCACAATCTTTGAAAGGACTACCCTGGTCATACCAGTTAAAAGTTTTGCTTAGTGACATAACCTCATGAGAAACAGCTAGTTTTCATGGGACCACCATACCATTGTGACTGAAAGTCTGACGAAATTAAATCCATCCATTATCAGACTTTTGAAATAAAGAAAGGGAAATAACCAACTTAAGTAAAACCAAAAAACAAACAATGCCGGTGAAACGATGAATAAATATGGTCATTCTCTGCATAGCTATAGTCAAGGAATGACTGTTGAACTATATTGACATGCTTTACTTGGTGCAGGTGAAATGAATGAGTGAGCAATGAATTTTTATAGTTCCTGTCTTTAAAATAAAATACGTCCTTTAGTATAATTGTTAAAAATATTAAACACTTACAAATATAGATGTGATTCAGCCACTTGTTACTGAAATGCTCCATCACTAAGAAGAGTATTAAAGAATTTCTAAAACCCTTGCCCGAACAAGGCATCATGTAGTAAAACCATTTTTTTGTGTGAACCTAAGATGGTATAAAATGGAAGATTAACAAGCTTGAAAATGTTCTTGGTAGTTTGTTTCTTGAACTTCGTTTCCATCCAAGTTAGGGTGTAGCACTATTACTAGTTGCAGCAAACACATTTAACACCATATAGCTTTGCAATGCATGATTACCATGTCACAAGCTTTTTCATACCTAAACCTTTTCTAAAATCTAATTAGTTGCAAGTGAAACAGCAGAAAATGCAAGTGCTTAGTAGATTTTTTTTTTTTTTTTGGTTATAAAAAGTGAAGTAATGGCAGAATGAGAAAAACGCACACACTCGCAAAATTTTTAATGTAAAGCGTGCACAATATCACACACTTTTGAGCTAACCTGCCATAGCGTTGTGCTGCTGGCATGACCTTAATACCAGCTTGTTCAAGCCTTCGTAACTTTCTGATTTCCTCTGCATCTTTCTCTTTGCACTTGTGCACTGCAGTTTCTTTGGCACTACCTGAAGGAAACTGACCTATTGTCTTTCCTTTGTTTTGATTCAAATCTACTTGACTTTTACTGGGGTTTGTCCTGGAAGCCATGCATCCCACCTGCTCCTCTTCATGTTGTCTTGGTGCCTCATTTTGTTCTTCTTCTATGGTTTCAGGGTGGTTTTTGCTATTGAGTTATACAAGGTAGTTTACTATACAGTACACTGCTTTCTTTATACATTTTGCTTGATACTAACATTTCAAACAATATTTTGATGAATGACACAGAAGACTAATCGTACTACGTAGTGCAGGCTATTCTGAAGTCAAATTAAAACAAAACACCTGATGTAAAATATGGGAAATCTTTGAGCACATTCATATACTACACTAAATTTATGTAACTGATGCACAATAGATTTATTTTCAAAATTCAAGAACAGAAAGATGGTAACTATTTTGACTAATATATATCACATAAAGACTTTTATTCACTGAAAATTAAGAATCTCTTGAAAACTGACTCTCGTCATCAAGGACCACATTAGAGCAACAAATTGTACTTTTGACAATTATTTTAATATTTAAATGTGGCATTTAAATAAACCAATATTTTGTCAAACACTTGAGTTTTAAACAGTTAATGTGTACTGCAACACTGAATAATTCACAGCCAACATTGCACTGCACAGTGAACAACATTGACATCAGGATAATTACCTAAGTCTTGTATTACCTGACTTTCCACTCATGGGATTATTGCTCTTCTGTTGTTTGAAACAATAGGGTAAAAATCTGTCAGTTAGCTCTAAGTAAGATCTATTTTGCCCATTTTACAAAGCACTGTGTACTTTTAAAGGTCATGATTTGTTAAAGGTTAAAAAATAACATAATTGGAGGGACAAATGGTCTTGAGCAAAGCCTTACCTGAAAGGCTTCTCTCCTCCGAGTGGTGAAGTAGCAGTACTCCAGCTCTTCCGGTACTCTTCTCGTTCAGCTTTCTTTTTCCGAAGAGGAGCTGGTATATAGGCAGTCTGGTTACTCTTATTCGGGAGATACTGGTTAAAAGGCACAACTGATTTAGGTTCACCATACGACGCCCGCCTTGCAGACATATCATCTTTTTTCACATCTGGCATCTTTCGGTGTGGCAAATCAGACTCAGAGTCACTCCCTCTCCCTATTAAGGGATATGAAAAAAGGGTAATTTTACCCTAACTTGCCAAAATGAAAACAAAATCCTTACTTAAAAGTACAACAGTATTTTATAATAATGGGCCAAAATACTACAGTTTACTACAGCATCTTCAGACATTTCTCTAAAAATTATTATTTTTTTTTAATAAGGAAGAAAATCCCTGTTGAAATAACATTTGCATAGAAACTTCAAACACACACAGCTAGTTATAATGGATTTATATTCCTATTTTAAATCAGTCAGTGAAATACTGGCCACACTCCCTATAGTGGTAACAAATGGAAGTCTATTCCAGTGGCCTACCTTCTGCAGCCAAAAAAACAAAACTAATCTAATTCAAGAAAAAGGTCTCAGCAAGTTTCTTTTTCAAAGGCTTGATCAGTTGTCCAACGTGATGGGTCAGATTTACACCAGGATCCAAATATAAACCAGCTGTATAAACCCAAACTCAAGTTTACTTGACCTCAAGGTTGATCCTGGGTCTGCCACATCCCAACCCTAACCACAAAGCTACTGGTTGTTATGGGGCCAGATGCAGTGGGAGGTCTCTCTCTCGCTCGCTCTAATCCATCCTGGACCTGAGACACCTTTCCTGGTGAACATTTCAATGAAACTGGCATGTTCCAACAGTAATTTTCAGTTTTGACAAATCTGAATTTTTCAACAAATAAATGTTATGCCAAAAAATTCCCAGCAAGCTCTACTGTCTACAGGAATAGGCAGATGCCATCTCTTTTCAGAATTATGCTAGGCCAATTTAGATACCCACAGGCTAGGCATGACTTTGGACAATTGTAAACCAAGAGACTCAAGGCATGTCTACACTACAGCCCTAAGCCAACCTATGTTAGGTCAACTTACAGCCACCACAGTAATTATTGTGGTGGCTGATGTCCACACTTCCCTCCTTCTGTCAGTGGTGTGCGTCCTCACAAGGAGTGTTTCCAGCAACTGAAGAGGGGCAGTGTGGGGGGCTGAGAGCCCTCTGCGTAGTCCCCCCCTGCAGGTTTCTCGCCTCACTGCTCCTGGCCAGGAGTGGACGGGGCAGCTGCCCGGGCTTCTTGCCTCCCTGATCAGGGAGTGGGGAGCTTCCAGGTAGCAGCCCAGCTGGGAGCAGGGGGCAGCCTGGCTCTAGAAGCTCAGCTTTCTTGACAAGACAGCCAACAGCCAATGTAAATAATGCAGTGACTACACGGACACTGATTTGTCCTAACTGCACCAACATAAGCCCTACACCTTTCATGGAGGTGGAGTTATTATGTCAGTGTAGTAAGGCATTTACGTCGGCAGGACAAGGCTGTATTGCAGGGGTGGGCAAACTTTTTGGCCTGAGGGCCACATCTGGGAATAGAAATTGTATGGCAGGCCATGAATGGTCACTAAATTGGGGTTGGGGTGCGGGAGAGGGTGAGAGCTCTGGTTGGGGGTGTGAGCTCTGGGGTGGGGTTGGGGATGAGGAGTTTGGGGTGTAGGAGGGTGCTCTGGGCTGGGACCGAGGAGTTTGGAGGGCAGGGGGGGGGGTCAGGGCTGGGGCAGAGGGTTGGAGTGTGGGAAGGGTTGCAGGCTCCAGGGGGATGCAGGCTCTGGGGTGGGGATGAGCCTGACCAGTATTCCCTGCTCCTGACATTTCAAGCAGTGGTTCAAGGGGCCTCTCTGCATGCATGAAGGGAACTGAGGGGAACATCAGCATGTCTAGTGCCACAAATGGCCAAGTAAGGGATTTTATTTATTTGTGCACAAGGGGTAGCTGTACTCTTATGTCTGTCAGTCTGTCTATAGTTCTACTATAAAATTTAAGAGACTGCTAAATATTCTTCTCTGTTTCTTCTTGCAGAGTCCAGTGCCTGGGTGAGGACATCAAGCCAACTCCCAAATGGAGATGCTAACCATAGGCCCCGTTAGTGCAACTGCTTACTGGTTCTAGTTAACGTGTTTTAATGGTGTAAGAACTGACTTCTAGCTTTAACCAGCACAGAGTTCCCAACATCACAGGGAATCTCAGTTGGCCAGTTAGGATCAGAACCAGTTTCTTTTGTGCTGCCCAAGAGGAGTGAAGGGGCTGGATCTTACCTCAGAATCTGCCCCCGCCCACCTTGTCTGAAAACTAAAATTATTATTTTTAATAGTGAGAATGATTGAATAGAAACAATGGATTTGGAGAACATACTATCCAGGCAATTACATCATGCTTATCACGGAAGTAACTGAGCAGCTAGCCTAGAGCATTCTGTGCGGCAGGCTGAAGAGAATGCATTTCTGTCCTAGAAGCTTTGAGCTAGAATCAGGCTTAAGACAAGCTTGAAGTCTACTTCCTAGAGGACACTTGCTCACATTCACAGTACCCCATACTGACACAACTGGACACATACAGAGCGCAAAGACTGAAGCAGCCGCCATGCTGAAGGTCAGGAGCTGCATGTCCTGGCTGAAGGGGGGGGGGGGGGGTGCAAGGACAACTATCAAGTCACTCAGTTTCTTAAATGCTGAATATCTTGCCAAGAATTGCCAAAACTGTATTTTCATAAGACTGCACTTCAAAACTCTCCCAGGTATCAACAATTTCCAAGAGGTTTCCTTTTCCTCTTAGACGACCAGTTTATTTATATGGCATTTGATTTTTTTCAACATTTTCCACCCTTTTGCATTCTTAGTTCTTGCTTCAGCCTAGCTTATGAGCTGATGTGCGTCTGCACACTGTGTCTGCTACCCCATAACCCAGAGAAACACTATGTCATAAATTACACTTGTAGGGTATAACTCATTTTACTATACTACGTTATAGAACCGAGGTAGATTTTAAATAAATTGCTGGCAAAATTATCTAAAGACCCGAGAAACAAAAATCTGCATTCAAAGAAAGTTTCTTTTACCAATTCACAGGAGACATCATGATTCAGAAATTGCATCCAGCTCTTGAATGGCTGCCTATGCACTGAAAGCACTGGGTGACACATTCAATGTTTTGCATGTGTCTTGTTGTGACCGAAACTTACCATCGCTGCTTCCTCTGAGCACTACATCTGGAGACGGTGTCTGCTGTGAGCGGGAACCAAATGAATCCAGACTGTCAAAGGAATCATCTCTGCCGTGGCGAGGGGGGGAAAGGGAATCACTGCGTTCAGAGTCCCAGCAATCAATATAACCACTGTCACGAATGTTGCGTTTGGGGCTCTCAATATCTTCCGTTTCCTACATGGAAATACAGACGTACCTCTTCAAAAAAGTCAGTGACACAAAAATGAGATCCACTATGCAGCTGAGTACAAAGTATCTTTCTAATGTACTAAAATCTCTTCCCTCAATCATAGCATTTTTTTTTTTTGCTTTCAAATCAAAAGCATGAGATTGCAATAAAACCTCATTTCATACCAATTAAGAGGAACACACATGCTTTGGATTAATATAGTTATTTGAAATACTGTTGCAATAGGCAGATTAATAAAACTATCAAAATTGAAATAAACCTGAAACTTGACTTGTCTTCCATAGTCCATAGCACACTGGCAAAGGCATTATAAATTTGACCTCATGGCTGAGTTGGGGATAAGCTCACTATTTTCCAGATTAATTCCCCCAATCTATCTATTGTATCTGACTGGGACACCAGCAAGCAGCATTTGTTGTTGTCGCCTGAGCTCAGCAAAATAATGAAGCAGTTTGTCCCAGTCTCCCTGCACCTTGAAGAGAAATTCCTGTTATGAAAGAGGGATGTCTTTCTAAAGCAATCAGCAATGAAAAATATGCAAAATGCTTTTCCTGATGCCTCAGAAGAATTCAGTCGTGCTCTTTACTCTTTGCCAGCTCCTGGCTCTGGGGGATATGAAAGCACTTGTAGCTGACCCACATGTTCAGAGCAGTGAGAACAATGGTTGTCTTTGACAGCCCTGTGATTATAAATTCTTTCCAGCGCAAGCAGCACATACTAAAACTCTAAAACTCCAGCAGAGGGAAAGGTCAATGGAAGCCATCCTCACCCTTGCATTATAATAAATCCCTTGTTTCAGCCAGTTTCTTAACGTTAATTACAATAGCACAGGCCGAGAAAAGCAAAAATAACTACTCTCTTACTCAAAAGATAAACCTCTATGTTTTTTTTCTCCGCCAGACTGTCACTGAAAAAACTCAAGAGATGCGGGTGACATCATCAGACTGACATTTTTCAATCTGAAAAGATTGGAATGTGAAACTTTTTCTTGACACACTTAAATATTAATTTTAAACTTTCCAATTAAAAAAACACCTATGGGCTACAGATAATTGGAGCTCAATAACTGAGTGGAGAGTAGCTCCCACTGCCCTCTACAGCTACTGTTGTCATTATTAGTATTGCCAGTGATCATATCAATCAACATTATGGTACAATAAAGTCAACAACCTCCTTACCAAAGGAGAATTACGGCAGAAAGAGCATCTGAGAAGGGGAGCATCATAATATCAATCAAAAGTTCAATATTCAAAGGGAGAGGCTCAGAGGGAAAAGGAAAGATTAGAAACTCGTGTCTTGTAGACTTTCCAGGAAGAAGACTTAATTAGAGCCACTAAATAACTTGCTGCCAAAATACCACAGTATGTCCAGCACCAAAGGTTCCTTAAGGCCAAGCAAAATCACAGTAATGCCAATAGTCACAGAGTACACGAACTGGGATTATACTCAAGTTTTGTTTTATTTTTTAATTTAAAATATGTTAACAAGTAGTGATTTAATTCAATGGCGTTTTCCTCCCTTATCGCTTGTTTAGGAATGGTATATATACACACATAAACACTGTTCAACATATACCACCTCTGTCTTTCTAAAATCTATATTAAGTATACAGCTCCAAGAAAAAAGATTACATCCTCTCAAAATCCTCTTTACCCTTTTCTTCAAAACTATCTGAAATCTTTTCCAAATCCAGATTCAGAAAAAGCTCCCCATCTCTACATACCAATCAGCTATATTCAATCCTCTGGCAGACTTCCATTTTCTTAAAATAATATGTTTGAAAGTCATGGAAACGCTCAATAGCAAGAGGGATAGAAATCAGATGAACTATTCGAAAGTACAGGCTGAAAAAAACATTCTTCAGCTGTTTCATGCTTTAAAACCCTGAATGAAGTGTGAATGAACAGATTCCAAAATTCCCTATTTTATTAACCCGTTAACTTTAATTTAGTTTACTTTTTAATTACTGGCAGCTACAGGTAAAAGTAGGGAAGTGTACAAGAGATGGCACAATAGACTGTAGTAATTCTCTTGTAAACATGTACTATTTAGCCTTCCCGTTGGCACCTCATTCTCCCAAAAGATTACTGTTACTGGCTATGACAGATACTCAAAATTAGAGCAAGTGTGTGTTATCTACTGGATAGTAACCACTCTAAGTATCATTTACATCTGTACTGTGACACTTTTTGAAAAGATAATCCCATAGCATACCATAATGCACTGGTCTATCATGCCCATCTGGTAAAAATCAATGCATAACCTTGCGGTAGTAAAAGTAGATACAACTGCCAAATTTAAAACCTATTTGCCAGCCACTTTTATATATTCCTTTTCAAACTATTGAATATATTCAAAGTGCACTATGGATTAACTGTTTACATTTTTCAGATTGAAAACTGGATGAGTATGCAGTAAAGTAGGTTAAAAGAAATAAAATTAAAAACTCACTGAATAAAGTTAAAAAAGGATTTCAATGGAGGTACTACTAGCACATACTGAAATGTCACTTGCTGTCAATGCCATTGTTAAATTCAATGGAACTGTGCCAGTGTAACCCTTCATTTATAAAGAAGTGCTCTCGCCATCCAGCCTAAGCTAAAGTAATGGAGTGCTGCACAACATAGTTCAAATGTTCTAAATTACAACAACAAACCTCTTAAAATTCAACCACAAAATAACTCCAGGAGAATTGATGTGTGGCACAAAGGAGGAGTGGGAAGGCAAGGTAAGAAATACAGGTCTAGCAACAGTCATAATAATACCATCCAACTAATATCTTTGTTTACTGCACTGAAAAGTTTATGGCGATACAAACATTAGGAGATTCCCTTCATTGGTTCCCCTCCTCCACTGCAGCAAATTCAAGTTTCTTGTTCTTGTCTTTGACCTGCTGAATTCTGCCCCCTCCCTCCTTATCATCTCCACCCTCCTAACGATGCCAGCTTTTAAACACCATTTATCCCCTTATCCCACAACAGTATATCTAGACTTTCTTCCAATCTGTCCCCTTCATAAAAGGACAAGGTGCATGAAGTAATATCTTTCATTGGACCAACTTCTGTTGGTAAGAGAGCAGGCTGGCTCCAGCGTTTTTGCCGCCCCAAGCGGCGGGGCAAAGCCGCGATTGGCACCATTTCAGCAGCAGCTCTACCGCCGCCACTTCATTCTTTGGCGGCAGGTCCTTCCCTCTAAGAGGGACTGATGGACTCGCTGCCGAATTGCCGCCAAAGAGCCAGACGTGCCGCCCCTTTCCGTTGGCCGCCCCAAGCACCTACTTGCTGCACTGGTGCCTGGAGCCAGCCCTGTAAGAGAGACAGCTTTCAAGCTTATGCAGAACTCTTATTCAGGTCTGGGAAAGGTACTCCCAGAGTCACAGCTAAATGCAGGTGGAACAGATGGTTTGGCATAAGTAGTTAGCAAAATAATAAGGTCCATTATTACTTTTCTGCAATTTTCCATGGCTTGTCTGCAACTCAGCCGCAATTTTTTGACAATCATCCTGCAATTCAAGTAGGGCCTCAAAAATATATGAAAAATGCATCACGTGGAGCAAACGCCCACCCCCATGTACCAAATGGCACCGTTACTACTCTGCTTTTTTGCCCGAGCCCATCTCCCCACCCTTCATCTGTCTTTCAGACTGCAAATTCTTTGGGGTTGGGACTGCAAAGCCATGATTCATTCAGGTCATTCCAAATGAATGCCAATTAACTTTTATACCTCCAGACACAATCAGGTATGTGGCATATACAGAATACACTATCCCGGTGACCCCAGCAGAACCACAGGAGCATCAAATTGATTATCAACATCCGCTGCAGCCTACTGTGAGTGCCCTGACTGGGCCATGGGAATGGTGCTACCCTCTGCACTGGCCTCTTCCCAGCAGCAGAACCTGGCTGGTCTGCTCTACAGTGGCCTGTAAACCCTAACATCCATTTTCATCCAAGATTTAGAGTTTGACAAAATACAGATTATCAAGGTTATGCTACATGTGAAGTGCATACACAATCCCTTCCCCCACCCACTTTGCCTTTCTTCACCTGTTGAAATGATATATCTTGATATGAAACTTGTGGTGCAACTGAAAACTAGCTGAGGGAAATATTGTTCATGACAGTCTGTGTGTTCAAATATGTTCTTTAATCTGATGCTCCCTAGGTCCACTGACTCACTCTGCAAGTCTCTCTATTGAGAACAGTCGATCAGTATACCATAAGCAAAGAACAGAAAAACCAAATTATGAACGTTACTCTACCATTTTAAGAAGAGCTGGGCAACATATTTTCAGCTAATAGTAAATTCCCCAAAATATGCATTTTTAGGCTACCAAAAGTATTCGTAAATTTGGGTCAAATTCAGTGATTAGTTCTGGCCAAAAAAAAAAAAAAGAGAACAAAAAAAAAGGTAATTAAAAAAAAAAGTCAAAATGGTTCATTTTAACCATTTAGCAACAAAACGTTTAGACTTTTTGTTTTGGCACAGCATTTAATTTCAAAATGTAGCCAATTAAAAACGCCATACAAATAAAAGGGTGAAAAACCTGAAAACAATTCAATATGTTTACAATATGTTTCATTCAACCCAAAACAAACCAAAAAAAGTTTGTTTCAGGTTAAACTGAACCTAATTTTTACCCCCCAGATTTTTCAGTTTGGCTCCTGAACCAAATCATCACTTATTCACTCAGCTCTAAGTGTAATGCTATATGACCATTTTAAAGTCCTACTCCTGGTAATTTCTGCATCACTAGTACCACCTGCAAAACTGGCTACCAAAAAAAGCCAAGCCTGTATTTACAGTTGTTTAGTATCAGCAGGAGCTTTTACAAAAAAGTTAAGTAGCTCACTCCCCAGCCCACCATCCACCTGTAGCTTTCATTACAACAGACATCAGAAAGAATTTTTGTGGGACTTCCAACTTCAATAATTAAAAGCCCCAAAAACGCTAACAAAAAAGATACCTTTCTCATCTGTGCCAGCAATCCTTCAAACTCCTTCAGGTTCAGTGTTGCTCCACTGTATGAAGTGCATCTGTTTGCTGCTTTCCCCAGCCAATAAATGGTAACTAGTACCTGCAGAAATCAGTAAACATTAATTGAAAATCTACACAATTACTTTGCTAAATTTACTTTTCCTAAGGACCTCTTCATTTATTTTGAACTCTGAATCACTGATGGATTTGAGAATTTGTTCTAAATCTGTATTCCCCCCTGGGGAGTGGGAAGGGAGGGTGGTTAAATGGTTAATAACAAATACATGAAGCATCTATTAAAGGTAAAATAATCTTATAGAATTTGCAGCTTATTAAAAAAACATACTGCTGTGTCACGTCTGGCTGAAAAGTAAGCAGCAAAAATAAACCTCAATATTAAAAACTAGGTACAATATTCGAAAGTATTCCCAAAGTGAAGAGAGCTCAAAAGAACTACCTTCCAATAATGAAGGCTTCCAAATCTCATGGTAAAATAAAGTTAAGGGTGGCAGGAAAATATTACTTACTAATAATGGTGTTCCTTAATTAAAATACATAAGGAAATAAACAACAAAATGTTTGTAACAAATATGTCAGGGACTATTTGAAGAAGAGAAAAGGCTAGTTCTACCCACCCCAATATTACTGATAAGATTCAATGCATTTCACCTATAGTTTAATGGCTCAAAATATATCCAGACCAATACTAAAAATAAAAGCCTGGACCATCTGGCAGTTTTTCGGCAGTTTAGGCGGAATGAGTTGATGGTTTCACCTAACTTTCAACCTGACATCTACCCCAATGAAAACACCACCATCAGAACGAAGGCCAAGGCCTAAGCTTATAGACCTTTATATACACACTCATCCCTTGAGGAAGTTGCTCCAGGTTAAGAATAAATACAGTGATGGAACCAAGAAGAGAAACTGATTCTGGCACTGGCAGGACTGTATCTGTTCTGGGGATAGAGAATTTCAGTTGCCTAAGGCTATCAAAATCCAATACCTTTCATGAATGCTAAAATTCTCTTAAATTTTTAGAAAGACAAAAAGTCATTTTCTGGCCCCTTTGTGTCTTATAATTTAAACCTTTTAAAGAAAGTGTTTCAGTTTTATTATAACCCCAGATTTGATGGCAATTGAAATTTAACTAAACACAGAATAACAAATTCATGTGAAAACAGTTCACAGCACATGCTCTCAAGTAAAGTAAAAATACTTGCAGACAAGTACTATTCAGAAATAAGCTGTCTAATTCATTTTCCTACCCAATTATGTGATGAGATGAGGATTATGCTAGGTTCAATTATTTTTGCAAGCACTCAATCATTTGATCTCCTCCTCCCCTCCTTATGCAGGGTTGAAAACATTTCCAGACAAATGTCACCTTTGCAAGCAATTCTGACTGGCTGCCAGTCTGGAGTACAGAATAATGCATCTGAAATGTCTACATTACATAGAAAGACACTTTTATGAATCCTTCTTAATGTTAATTTTAAGAACACTACATCCACATGAAACCTTTTAGCCAATTTCAAGAAAGACAGACACCCCAAATGCCACTGAATGAAAACATTCCCATGTATCTTTGTGTGCTGGAAAACAAAGATATTACTCTGCTGATGACAAGAAAGGCAGGATGAAATAATTCTGTCCTTTTTACCTGTAATCTTGATTGCTGGCTTGAAAAATTATAAGGGAAAGGTCTTGGCATTCCTTTACACTGTAGGGGGATGTCAGCCAAATACAAATTGAATTTACAGTAGTTTACAGCTGACAGTAAAGCCAGATTTGCCTGGCCTTTAATAGTGTAACTAACTCTGGGATTAGCCAAATTCAGACATTTTCTTTTTCTTTTCTTTTTTTCCACTTGACCATTACAAAATCATTACTACTGCCACTGGTTGAAATCAACAAAACGCTAAACTTAATAGAATTAAGCCTACTGTGCTTTTGACAACGTATCCTACTTGGAAAACATACACAAAACTACTTGGAAACTCAAAGAGAAAGCTAGCAAGTCAAATGGGAAATTACAATTCAACAGTTTAGATCCACATAATGTGAATGCAGTTTGGATTGTATTATCATCTTCTTGAAATGCTTTGCGCAAATGTATAACCAAATTATAATCACTGTATGCCCAGTAAATTCAGAAAGGCCAAAAAAAAGTCTAGCTTTTGATGTGTCAAATAGTGTTAATCAAAATTAGACTGGTAGTCAAGAAATTACATTGTTTAGTTCTTTATTTAGTCAGAGACAACAACACTAGCACAGTTCTATTTTGTTTGCAGAGATGGTCTGCCTCTGCAGCACTATAGTTAGTTTCCAATGAACTATTCATGGTTAATGTACTAAAGAACTTTTCAGATTTGCATCACAGTACTAGCTTTTACAATCTAAATTCTAACTCAGTCCAAAGCCAGGATTATCCAGAGAAGAAAGTACTGCAAATTAAATACTTACATTTTTCAGCTTTCTACTGTTGTCAATGTTCCTGGATGCACCCACAAAAGAGAGAGAAAAGAAAAATCAGAAAGCAGACACTGTTTCCAAGAGCGTATATGCAGGAGGTCACGTGGTTCCCCTAACAAAAGCCTGCAGGATGCTTTTGCTGGTTGGAAACACAAGAAAGCTAGGAAGATGTAGTGCATTCATTCATAATGTGGGAGTATTTTGCAATCATTACTGCAATCATTAAATTACAATGCTTTAACAGCAAAGAGAAAATATGTTGTAGACATCCCAGTGCCAAGAATGAAATATAGAGCTGCTGATTTGTACACACAAGGAAGACTAAAGTCCTAAACCCTAAAATCTAGTCTATTGTAGTCCAGTTTTGCTCTGCAATATGTCATGAATACCCAACAGATTTAATAGGAGTTGAACATGCATACACCACGGACGAATTTAGCCCTAAATGTTTAAATAAACATGGCTTGCCCCACAGCAAGTCTCACAAAGAAAATAAACATCATGCAGAGACCGGAAGGAAGATGAAACAATAATACAGATGATATTGTGAACTACAGTCTCCTCTAGTGCACTTGTAGTAGAAGATTTTTGTTCTGCTTTGTGAATGTATATTTAGCACTCCCATTAAAGACTAACACCCTTTTTGGGCAAAGTCAATCTATTTCTTGGCCAGCATTCCTTCAATATGGCTGGAAGTCATAAGTTAGGAACCTACATGAAGTTTAAGGTTGTGAAAACACAAACAACAGGGAAATTATATGACTGCGCTTCAAATTCAACTTATTTTTAGCCAAGAAACTTCTTGGAGAACTGAGGATAAAAGGAATGTGTCTAACAGTTCTGGGTATTAGACAAATAAAATAAATGTACTGCAAATGTTTAGTTGAGATTGTCCCCAGAATAAAATTAAAAGCCAGTTCACTTCAAACTACGCAAGTGCACTCTGGTGATAAATTTATCCGACTGCCAGAAACCAGAATGTTTGTTTACATTTATGAAAATACCGAAAGCTTGAAAAATAAAGGAACTTCAAATAATTTGCCACTTTCCCAAAACATTCTTCTTCCAGTACCTGCACCCTAAAAAAATATTGTTCATATTTTCTTTTCCACTGCAATTTTACTATGAAAAAATGTATGTAACCTGATTAAAGTCAGCCTATTTCTTTAAAGCATTAGATCATAACTTTTATAGCTGAATGATCAAAAATACCGTATGTCTAAAGCACATTCCATTTAAAATGCACAAAAAGAAATCACAAAAAGAATAAAAGTTTTTTTTAATCATGTGCAGTAATACCAAAGATTTATTTGATTTTGTAGCACAGAATAAACAGTCTTTGCTACAATAAATAAGCATTTGAAATAGCTGCAGATTGATGAGTAGACTATGGTGTCTATTTAGTAAAAACAGCCATGGAGTTTTTCCACTACAAGACTCAGATTTGGCTTTTGCATGAACTTGGACATTACATGAAAAACATTTCAGTTAGATTTCCACAGGTGGGTTTCTCTGAAGAGTCGAGGGGAGAAAAGATTTTCTGACAACGAGTAGCTCCACATCCATCTACCACCACGTTTAACTGAGGGCTAACCCCATTCTCCAGTTTATTACTAATTTTTAGTTTAACTCATTTGAACACTGCATCAATCCCAAAATTCCACAGACTATTCTAGGCAGCTGTAGGCAGAATCCTACTGGTTTTGGTAAAAAACAGAAACACCAGTGGAAATCAGGCTAAGAAAGAGGAAAATCAGGCTCACAAAGTCCCCAGGGGGTGCCACAAGCAACCTGCTGCTCACTACCAACTTAACATGCTGTTCTCATTAGGTGTACAGGTCACGCTGTATAAACAACGAAGTGTGGGTGGAGTTGTGACACATCATCATGTACATTTGGTTGTCACACCCTTTTACATTTCTGGAGATTCTACGGGATGGTCTATACTAGAAAATTAAGTCATCCCAGGTACACTATTCAGAGGTGTAAAAAATCCACACCCCTGAGCAACGTAGACAGCACTAAGTTGACAGAAGAATTCTTCTGTCAATTTAGCTACTGCCTCTCAAGAAGGCGGATTACCTATACCAACAGGAGAACCCCTCCTGTTGGCACATGTAGCGTCTACACTGCAGCTTTGCAGCTGGGCTGCTGTAGCATTTTAAGTGTAGACAAGCCCTTAGTCAAATTTATGACAAGATGATTTGCTTTTACACCTCTCATTCCCCTAATTTCTCTTGGTGGGACCATCCTTGAAAGACACAGTGGTCCAGTTGCTAAGGTGCTAACCTGGGAATTGGGAGACCTAGGTTCAAGTCATTCTCCCACAGTCTTCCTGTGTGACCTTGGGCAAGTCACTTACTCTCCTGCAGCCTCAGCTCCCCAACCGTGAAATGGGAATAATACGTCCCTGCTTCACAGAGGTGTTGAGGATCATAGAATTAGTGTCTGAGCACCTCACAACTTTAATGGAGGCCATATATATTGATAATATAATCAACAATAATCTATGCACTCTGCCACAGGAAGCTTTTGCATGCAGTAAACTGGGTTTCAGCTGTGATACCTCATCGTCATAGTTTACACAGAAGTTCCAGGTTCAAATGAAATATTTTGCAAGATTGCTCTACAATCCATCGTTAATTTTGAAGAACAAACAGACTGCAGCTTTCTCTACCCTGAAAGGTCTTAGTTTCACAAGAGCCTTCAATTAGTAGATCAAAATTACTGATCGGAGTCCTATAAAGCATCTTGAAAACAGTTTAATCTGCAATAACAAGGCCTGGGATTTTTTAAATTCACATAGTGCTCTAACAAAATAGATACAAGAGAATGTTATCAATCTAGGGTGCTCTTTGAACAATGCTTTTATTAGCATTGCCCTGGCATTTGAAAGCTTTTGTGCTTGATATCACTGAAAATAAAGAAAACTAGCTTCTTTCTCCGAGGGGGGAATTTCTGAACAGAACATCTAGTCTAGGCAGCAACGTGGATTCTGAAAGCTTAGCTTGTCTCTCTATTTTACATGAATGTCAGTATCTACAGCCCTTTTTGTTCATCCTTAAACATTTACAATTAAACTACACATATCCACAGTGTTAAGGCCCTAACTATAAACTGGTATTGTACTTACTTGACTGTTATTCTGTTTGATGTGTCCTGAAGGTCACCTGGGTCAAAAAGTTGAGATTCTTTAAGCCCCAGCTCTTTGCAGCCTCTTAAAAATAAGATGGTGTTGTCCTGAAATGAGGCAAACAAAATTTAACTCCTCTTTATTACAGAAGATTATCTCAATGAATCAACCCCTCCTCTTGCTTACCTAAATTACTGGATCATCCAATCACTTAATCCACTAAATCTAGGACTAACATATTGCCAATTATATAATAAAATTTTACTTTGAAGATTCCAGAGAGGAAAAGAGACACATTTTATCTTTGAAATCCATAACTGCACCTCGTTCATTCAGTTCTCCTTGTCAGAAGTCACATGGCAAGATTTTTTTTAATATATAAAAACAGTTGATATGCCAGCTATCTGCACAACTCTGATCCACAGCAAGTCCTGAGGCCAATGGCCATATTTCAGAACCAGTCAAAAAGCACAGGTATATAATATATTAATTCACCATTCTAAGTGTGCTACAAAGATGTTAGGTTTACATTAACTGGCCAATTACTTCTAACTAGTGTACTTAATTACTCTGCTGTCCTCCCTCCTTAGCCAGCCAAAAGTGGGGGGCAGGGAGGGGAGAAAGACAGTCATTCTCTTCTTTTCCTCAAGCTGGAAATGTGAAACCACATTTTTCAAACAACAGACCTTTTCTACACAAGAAAGATGCACTAATTTAGTTAAATCAGTGTCCACACAGGAATATGCATGCTTAGGCCTGGTCTACATCTAAAACATAACTATCTAGCTACGTTGCTCAGGGGTGTGAAAATGTCACATCCCCTCAGGGATCTAGCTAAGACGACCTAAGCCCCAGTGTATCCACTGCTAGAATTCTTCCATCAACCTAGTTATCACTCAAGGGGGTGGATTTTTCTACAGTGATGGAAAAACCCTTTCTGTCGTCAATCTAAGACAGAGTCGACTGAAGTTAGCAGACATAAATTACATCAGCATAAAGCGGTCACAGTTAGTATATCACTTGTGTAGACTTGGCTCCTAGCATCGGCACTGCGTGTATGCATCAGGAGGGCTTGTATCAATGCACAGTGTGGTAAAACCATGAGTATGTATCCCAGTGTGCAACTTGCCGTCATCTGGCACATTGTCTTTTGGAAAATTTTGGCAATCCATTGTGGGGCAGAAACAAGTCACACAGGGTGACTGGGAGAAAGGGGTCAAGTTCCTATCATGCAACTGTTGCAATTCCATAATACCATCCATATCCATATCTATTTTCATGCCTTATCTTAAAAAGCCCACAAACCCATGTAGCACTTCACACTGTCAGCCATCTCTGACAGAAGTGTGGAGCCTGCACAGCTCTGCACTATTGTCATGAGTGTTACAAGCACAGGATGAACGATCCTCTGGTATTTGCAGAGTCGCAGGATAAAACCGTAGCAATGAGTGCTGGAAACGCCCTAAAAGTGGGAGGGGCCACCAGCCCCTGGACCGGGCCCCCGCCCCCACTCAGTTAGCTCTGCCCGAGGCTCTGTCCGCAGTCCATCCCCACTCCACCCCGACGCCCTACTTCCGTTCAGCCTCTTCCCCCGAGGCCCGACCCCTACTCTGCCTCTTCCAGCCCCAGGCCTTCCCGCCAAGACCACCCCCGCCCACCACTCGCCCCTACTCCTTCCCCTCCCCCAAGGACCCTCCACCCACTGCTCGCTTCTCTCTGCCCCCTCCCCCAAGCCCTCCTGGCGCTCACTCCTTTCTGTCCCCTCCTGCCTTCAGGGTGAGCGACAGGGGGAAGAGGAGCAAGTGGCAGGAAGGGAGGCACGCCACATCCAGCATCTCTTTCCCCATTTGTGGAGGCTTAACCTCCCCAAGCCACTTATACCTTCCAGCCCTGGCTCCAACGCAGGGACACCAGAACGAGAGCTGCACTGACAGTGGCGAAATGAGTGGCGATCACTCTAGGGAAGGTTGCAACGCTGGATTGCTATTGGTCAGAAGGAAGTCATTTGGAGTTAGAAAATCCATAGTGAGGGCCACTGTCATTCAAATACGTAGGGCCATTAATAGTCTTCTGCTACACAGGACTGTCACTCTCAATAACATGCAAGACATAGCAGATGGATTTGCAGCAACAGGATTCCTGGACTGCAATGGGGCGATAAATGGCACTCATATCCTTATTTTGGCACCTGGCCATAGAGTACATCAACAGAAAGGGCTACTTTTCTGTAGTTATGCAAGCATTGATGAATCACCGGGGACACTTCACCAACATATGGTTTGCACCAATTTAACTATATTAAGAACGGATACCTTTTGTAGACCCAGTATAACTTTCTCCTGTAGACAAGTCCTGAGGTCACAGGGAACAAGTGACAATCAGGGTCTACGAGCTTCCGAGGAACTGCCAGAGCATTAGGAATAGTCAGTTAAGTTTGGGCAGGAGGTAGCGGACTGCACAAATTTCTTCACCCATGCTCCCTCCCTACCCCTTCTCTCTTCTTCCTTCTGAAGATGACCTGCCTCCAGTTGGTGGGGAATAGTAGTGCCATAAAGTGTGCTGGAGCAGTTTTGGGTTCTTTTCTTTTGAACTTCAAAAATAATTTCAGTAGGAGGCTAAGCAAACATTTGAAGCTTTTCATCCCTCCCTGAACCCCTTCTCATCTATCCCTATTTGAAGGGAAACAGTTACAGAACAGAACTCTCACCATCACTACATTTGTTCCCATGTCTTTGTTTATGTTGCACTTGCACAGATCTGCAAGAACGTCACTGTTTATTTTTTCGGTGTGCAGTGATCAGCACACTAATCGCTCTGGCATGCAGCATACCAACATCAGTGCAAAAGAAGCTTGCTGTCAGCAGCCACATTGCAAAATCTGGGCTCAAAGAATTTAGAGTGCTACAAATCTTCCTCCGACCCCTGGCTAAAATTTAATAGCTCTGGAGGGAAGCCAGAGAAGAAGCAGCATCAGTTAGGAGAACAGAGAGCCTGCAACCATGAGAGGAAGTCTCATTCGTGACATGAAAAGACTCTTGTAAAATTCCCATCTGTTTTGCTATTTGCATTATAATTTTTCCACACTAATTCCAACTGAAACATGAACAATACTGTGTTTTGCCTTTGAAGGAGCACAATATGGTTTGTTTCCAAATGGTGGGTGGAGCAGGGTTCAACTCTAATAAAAGTTTGGTTATCTAAGTGTGAAGCGTTTTTAAAAAGTAATTTTTGTTACAAAATATCCAAGACAAACAGACCTAATAGACTTGGGAAACGATCAAAGGATAGGATGACTCAAGGGATTTTTAACAGTGCCTCTTCCCTTTAGGTCCAAAATTCCAATCCAACCTATGTCAAGAGTGATCAAAATTGGTAACCGCACAATGGCTGTTTGGTGGCCTACGTGAAGTGGGATCCCAGTTCACTTAACAGCCAAGCGTTCATATAAAAAAAAAAATCCACTCTCACAATGCTAAAGCAGTTTTTGCATATGCTGTTGCAGTGATTGTGACAATGAAGTCAACATTTGAAAACAGTCACAACAACACAGTATCATGAGTTATTTCCTGCTTTATAGTTATTTCCTATTTTAAGTATAGATAAGCGTGATAAAGAGGGGATAACAGTGGATTTTTAAAAAATGGTGACCACTATAAGGTATGTTTTTTCATCCCTGAGGTTGGATTTTTTTTTTTTTTTTAATATTGACAATTTTATAGTTTTCAGTTCCTGGAAGCCCTAGAAGCATAGCAACATTTATTTAAGGAAGATAAATTGATGTTTGAAAGTGACAGATGAACAGGGTAAACCTGCAAAATGTTTCACATTCCTAGAGGCTGCCAATCCAAAACCAGAATGCTTCCAACAGTACTACTGAACTGAAGCTTTTCTGGTTTGGCTCAGTACTACTTAAAATTGTGTTTATTGTTTTTTTAACATACTAGTAAACTATCCTGCTAAACCACGAGCGGGGGGGGGGGGAATTTGTTATTAAAGCACAGGATTGGGAATCAAGTGACCAAGATTCTCTCTCTGGATTGTCACAACTTTCATTGGCAAAGTTACTTTCTGGGCTCCATTTTCTTCAGCTATTAAAATAAAGGGAGACCTTGCTTCCCACATCTCACCAGGAGTGCTATGAAGCTCAGTTCAATATCTTCACTGCTTTGAAATCAGCTGATGGAAGGTGATCCAATTTTTTTTTAGTCGCATAACTATATGAAGGATTTCATGTAGTATCTGGATACTAAGTGGAAAGACGACGCATTTTCTTTTTTTCAAGCTCACTCAAGTATCTTAAGATTTAGAAACGCTCAGCAAAAAGTTGAAAATTTTATATATTTGAGGTTCAGAAAATAATTCCTTTCAGATCCTGCATATGCAGCAATGCATAATTAGTGTGGTGCATTAAGTGGGCAGGAGAGGTTGCCTTCCTATGAATGATCTTGCTCATGGAGGCAAGCAGGATATTGCACTGCATGGAGAAACTGTCATCTGATAAGACACATCACTTCCTGTGCTCCTTTAAGAAAAACAATGGTGTCTAAAGATTGTTACTTTTATTTCTTTGTTTATAGCAAACAAACACAGAGAATTATTTCAATCAATAAGACATCTTCCTCTGTACTTGTAACATGTAATGTAGAGGAAAAAATGACTTTGGGGTTAAGCTCTTCATTTTCTTTTACTAACATGCTGGATGTTAAACTTGGAAGAGGTCTAATATTGATAAAGCTTTACAAGTTATAACTGGCCACTCACCAAAGAAATATGTCAACACCATGACAAATACAGGATAGAAACATACGATGATTTTAAGCATTAAACAGTCTGACACTGGTCTGAGAGAACTCATTAGGCTTGCTATTAGCATTCACATACAAGCAAACCTATCTTGCTTACAAAGATTACAAATTCAAAAGTTATTGGTCTAAATCCCGTGCTAAAACTGACAACTTCCGGCTTGAAAGATTATAGTGTATATGAAACACTACAGGCTTTCACAGCTGAAATTCAATATAGGCAACTTTTCAAATTTAAGGAACAAGACAAAAACTTAGTTACTTGTGTAGTATTATAACATTTTCCACACCCAGTGTGACTGACATAAAATCACAAAATCCTTATTCCCACAGAAAATGGAAATTGATGTTTGCTTAGAATAGCCAACCTGTAAAATCACTGTACTGTACATTCATACAGTAGCAATGCCAACTCTGAAAATAAGACAGACTAGTGTGAATCAAACATTCACAGCAGGCAAATTCCCTCCCTATTATTTGCTGATCAGATGCAAAGGCAAACAGCTTGAATTGGACTATCTCCATTCATTGCATCTTTCACAGCAGCAAAATAAAGTATTCACACTCGTTTTTACAGTACAGCACATTAGAATAACTGCTCAATAGTTAGGTATGATCCCATGACTAATTATTGAATGGTCTAGAACAGGAATAAGGATGAACTCATTAAAAAAAAATCTATATAACACTGGATGCTGTGAAATGAAGGGGCTATGCTGACAGACAACGTCAAAACATATTTGAAAGATTGGCTAGATTTGAAAGCTTCTCAGTAGCATTATCATGTTTGGGAGCAGAGCAATGTGGGAACCTGATTTTCTGTTTGAGGGAGTTTCACAATTTTGAAATTTCCCGAATGGAAGAAAACTAAAAATTACAGAGTTTTCCACAAACCAAAATTCTCAAAAAAAAATTGCATTTTGTTGACAAAAATCAAAAATGTTTTGTTCCTATTCAGACTTTTTAAAAAAATTATAATAGAAATATAAAATGAAAAACATTTGAACAGAAAATCATTTTGAAACAGAAAAATCTAGATGTCCCATTAAGGTTCAAATATTACATTTCAACCTTACTGAAAGGATTGGATTTTTTTTAAATTTTCACTTGGAAATCAATTTTGGTTAAAGACAACGTTTCTGCAAAACATTTTGATTTTGACAAATCAGCATTTTTCAATTTTTCAGTTCTGTCCAAAAATTGCTGGCCAGTTCTCTATTTAGTTGCTGAGCTATTTCGCAGCCAGAACTGAAGGAAATACCCCAAGTCACAGAGTTAAAGGCTATTACACTGGGTGAATGTTGTCCATATTGTTTTTGCTACAGAAAAACTCATTTGCTCTCTGTTTTAATAAGTGTTACATACTGTGGGAAGAGGAAAGCAAAAGAGAAGTTAAGATGGTGAGGAAGGAAGCAGAAGGTAAACTTATTGGTAAGTCAGTTTTGACCCAGTCCTCTCCTCTCCTCCTACCACAGAATTCCAGACCAGCAAGAATTATAGCCCTATCTAACCCAAATGGCAATTGTTATTTACAGACATTATAATATCCAGGCTTCACCCACTCACATTCAGTAACTTAGAAAGCAGACAAAAAGTCAAGGTCTTAATATGAGGGTTGCCAACTTGGTGATATTTAAAAACCGGACACTCCAGCAGAAGTGCCGGAATCTCCCCTGCCCCGCCTCTTCCCCCGAGGTCCCACCCCTACCCACTCTCCCAAAGCCCCCCTACCCCATCTCTTCCCCGGAGACCCTGCCCCATCCACTCATCTTCTCCCTTACCCCCCGCCTGCTGCTTTTCCCCTCCCCCCAGGTCAGGAGGGACTTGTCCATGGAGTCAGGGCTGGGAGCTGCAGCTGCCAGACAAAGGTAGGAGGCAGCCCCGGCTGAGTAGGAGCTGGAGCAGGTGATGACCCAGTCCCTCCCCGCCTCACTCACTCGCAGTATCCAGACTTTGTGTTGTCGGTCAATAGATCTGACCGGACACTGTCAGGTCCCCTTTTCGACTGGACTGTCCAGTCGAAAACTGGGTACCTGGCCACCCTACTTAATACTAAGAATAGTGAAGAAAGAAAGTAAAGGAGGAGGAAAGGCAGGAAAAGAAAATGAGCAGTCTACCACAAAGTTATTGGCTCTCCCCCCTCCTAAACGAGATTTCATGACAGTAAGGAGATGGGCAGTGTGCAGGCAGTGCTTAATTTGTGCGAGGGCTGAGCCCCAGCACCTCTAGGCTTGGCCTTTCATAGCCCTGGCACCTCTGGGCTTGCTGCACCAGTTATGAAAGTAAAAAAATTGCTTGCGCCCCAGCACCTCTTTCATTACAAATGAAGTACTGTGTGAAGATAAGGAGGAGGAATTACTCAGCATGGAACCCTATAGAATTTTGGGATCAAAAGTGAACCTTAGAAAATGAGTGCAGCAGTAACTAGATTAGGACGGAGGAGGAAAAAACCCTAGAAAAACAATTGGTTGAATGAAGGTAGAACTGTAAGACTCAAAGGAAGGAAAGCTGTGAGAGGATGGGGAGAAGTCTGGATGAGTCTGAAGTTTGTCCAAAACACCTGCAGATAGGGTAATTCAATATCAGTGCCCTTATGTGCCTCCCTGAAGAGAGGGTAAAATAATAAGATCACTTAGGAAGAAAGCAAAGAAAGGATTTCTTTCTCAAGGGATCAAAAAAAAAAAAAAAAAAAACCAACAAAAAACTAACAGCCACCTTTTAAACAAAAGGAAAACTCCAGTAAAGGTAAATGGGTCTGATGAGGTCCTTTGTCATAACTGGACTCTTATGTTTATTTACCATTTGGTTTTGCAGCACTTAATTGGCAGTTAATCAAGGAGGAAAGTTTCCTGCTACCAGCAGACACTCAGCCACTTAATGAGAGAGAAAAAAATCTTAAAATCATTAACTTTTCCCGTATACCTTCCAAGATAGGATAGGAATACAAGAGTGGTGCAGAGAAAGAAGGAACCCAGCATGAGCAGAACAAGAACAACAAGCAGAACAAGATAAGAGTAGTATCCAGCACAGATCTAAACAAAAAAAAAGTGTATTAGGTATGGAAACTAGCAGTGCCTGGATCAATACGATATAGGAAAATGGCTTAATATCAGCTCAACTTGTTCTTTGGGGATGGAGAGGGAACAGTTGCCCAGATGCCGGTTCCTCTTGTCTTTTCAGGGCTGGCCTTCGTGTTTTTCGCAGCCAGCAAAATGTTTTACCGTCAATCCCAAATAGGCTCTTATATTGTATGATCCTACCCACTCTCCATTAATATGGACAAGGATGTTATGATTTACCACCCCTTTTTTTTTCTGGGAAAAAACCTGAAAAAACAAAAACCAAGGTCCCCCAAAGGTTATTAAATGAAACCCAAGACACATACTAAATGATTCACATTGTAAGCATATTTATTTCTCAGATATCAACAGACACATTGTTCAAATTAAAAGCTTGCAATTCTAAGAAAAAACAGAAGCCCAATAATAGAGTCCCCAGTCAAACAAATTAGATCACTTTTTTGTCTCTCTCCTTACATAGTAATACACATACCAATTGAACTGCTTTTTAAGCACATCACATATAACACAATGTTGACCAAGCTAATCAGTGTTCTCATATCTTGTCTAGCACATTTTTTAATTATTTGTACTCTGGTGGTACCCAGAAACTGTAATTAAGTTTGGGCTCTATGTGGCATGCACTGTACAAACACACAACAAAATACACCTGAAGAACTTACAACACAGATAAGACAGATCTAGGGTTGGGATGGAAGGGTATCCAACATGCAAGCACGGTGAGGTGGGTGATGAGCGGCAAATGTTAATTCTGCAGATTTAAAAAATTTGTTTTGTTTTATAAATTATAGCGGGGAACGATGTCAGAAGGGGGAGAGGATAAGTTATTAGGACCGTAAGAGCAGGGGGAAAAAGGGTAATACTGAGGGTGAGAGAGAAGGGAAAAACAGAGGAGGAGAAAAGAAGAGAAAGAAAAGACCATGCAGGGGCAAAACTATGTGAATGAAGTGGATATATATATATCCAAATCAAAGGAAAAACAGAGCCTTATGACATCACTGCCATCCAAAGATATCCTGCAGCTGGCTGCCTCAGCTCACAGCTCCTGTCAGGGGAGGAAAATTTCTTTGTTCCTGGGGCTACTCCACCCAGAGTTTATCTTTTTTCACAGGCCCACGACTGGAGATATGGGTGGGAGGAGGCTGTACATGCCCTGGATGCCTGTCATCACGTCTGATCTCTGCCAATGCCTGTTAGGTGCGGACATGAACCTGAATACCTGGTTAACAAGGCTCTCCATCTTTAAGACTAGTCAGCAGGTTAGTGTCCTTTCACTTCTCCTTATCTCAAACTTTGACAGGTCTCTGGTTCGTGCAGGGGAAATTCTGTTGTGTTTTCTGCCCACCTTCACCCCCTGCAGAGTACAAATTTCCTCATTGGGAGAATTTGTGAACTGAGCAACCATTGATGCTATCGCTTATCCCTACAGACAAAGGGCTGGGGAGGGAATGAGGAGCATTCTGCAGTATGTACGTACCTGAACGTATGCGTAGTTTTTGTATCTGGAGGGACAAGATAAATTTTCAAACAAACTGATCAACTGATACCCTAATCTTTGAGGAGGGAAGACTCAAACAGTGGGCATTTCTCGGATTTGCCACCACTGGAAAACAACCAGTGTAGACTAGTTTGCCTACAGACATAAGCCAGGTTGTGTCCTGCAGACTCTATACTTCCGCAGGCCATGCTCTGACTTTGAGGCCAGGATAATCATAGCCATATGCCTGCTTTCACCTCTCCTTGGACATGGGGTGCCTTCATGCCATTGTGGCTACTGGCACCTCAAAGATATGGTAGCAGCCACTTCACAACACATACAAGATTCCTTTCCATCCCTATCCTTTACCCCTTCTAGAGTTATCCAGCATCCAGTCCCCACTATTTATCTGCTTGACAACTTAGGCCTCCATGATTTCCTGACTTTCTCTACAACCCTCTTTATTTTTGATCAGTGATCTCAGAAGGAGAAGGGAAAAGAACAAGGCTATGTTTAGTGAGCAGATACCTGAGCAAGGTAAAACCCAGACCCTACTGAAGTCAGTGGGAGTTCACCCCATGATTCCATTGCAAATAGGGTGACCAGATGTCCCAATTTTATAGGGACAGTCCCAATATTCAGGGCTTTCTCTTATATAGGTGCCTATTACTCCCCACCCCGTCCCAATTTTTCACACTTGCTATCTTGTCACCCTAATTGCAAAGAAGCTAAAACTATGGGGAGGACAGAGTACAGATGGCTAGGGCTAGAGGGGCTCAGCACCCCAAATCTATCTCTGCTGCCAGAGTGATCCAAAGCATTGCTCCAGCACCTGAAATAGAGGGCAAAGCTACGCTCCGGCATTTCAGAACTAGTCACAGCACACTCCCTACCCATCAGCTTCGCTCCACTCCCAGCTTCCCTGTGCACATGCACCCACCTGCCGACCTTGCCTGAGACTTGTAGTCTGCCAAGGGACTGGGCTCCCTGCCCCACCCAGCTGGCTTTAGGCTCTGCACACTAGAACTTCCACAAGGCCGGGCAGGAGGCTGAGGCTACACACTAGGGAAGCAGCAGTGCATGTAAGCTGGGTTGACTGTGTTAACGTCAGCAGCGACTCCCTAGAGTTCAAGGGTATAGGCTTTGCCTGATCAGTATTGGTACCTTGGCAAACTGCTCTCACACCCTGCAGGCTCCTTCTGGACACCAGGGACAACCCTCTGCCCTTCCCTAGCTCTGCTAGATCACAGGGAGTTATTCATTCCTCACCCTCCACCCCTCCAAAAAACCCCATCTTATCTCCTACTCCTTTTGCTACATTTTACTTTGTTTCATTTGGCATTAAATTAATTAACTATCCTTAGCCCTGGCCCAACCCTGCAGAACAAGAGCTGTCACACTGCAGGGTGATCTTGCTTTCCAACCCCTCCTCCCCACTTTGGGGCCTCCTCTCCACACCAGGCCAGGATAGGGACAGTGACCCCCACACGCACACACCAGAGAGCTGGGCTTGACACACCCACCCACACAGAGAGCAGGCTCTCTCCAAATGTGGGTGGGAAACTTCCCCCATTCCGCACATCTTGCCTTCCCCCAAGAATATTTTCACGAGCTGCCTATGGGACAGAGATGGAGACAGGTGAAGCTTGGATCCTTATGCTGCCTGTGAAATGACTGTCATTTGGTCTCTTTCTTTCTTGGTAAGAGACTATGACATTTGCTGTTATGAAATCTTACCAGAAAATTTCATGACAAGACAGAGATTTAAAGAAATGTCATATCACATCATATTGTTACTAATACAAAACAGCTCAGGATCCAGGTTCAACACTCCTCTTTATCTTGTAGCTCCTCGTTATCCATTGAGCCGGCAATACTTTATGCAAAAAATGTTGCAAAGAGAAAAATCCAACTTTCATTTATATTTTTAAAAAATTGGGATTATTCTATGTGTATTAAAAGTACTATAAAATCTTTAATATTGGACCACTGAAAAATGCTCTGTTTTTATTCTCCTTGTGTTCTAGGACACCATTGTCCTCAGACCTTTGTGCACTTGAATTGTTTTGAAGGAAACTGGGCATTCACTCCCAAAGCCATCTACTTAACACACCAATACAGCATGATCATATCTGCTGCCCCTCAACTGACCTTCACAGCAAAATACAAAAATGAATACGCTCTACAGTTTAAAAAAAGCTACTTTACAAGTTTACACTGTATTTTTGTGTAACAATTAAGCGACCACACAGTGCGAAAAAATATAAACAGAGCATGAATACCCACTTAAGCTATCTCAAACAAAGGCAGCCATCCAAAATCTACTGTTTAAGGCAAAGTGTTTTAACAGCTAAGAAAAATATTTCTAGTTTAAAATCTAAGTTATTCACATAAATGACTACAGTAGATGTTATTAAAAACCAAACATCCTATTAATCAGAGACTACTGAGTAATAGGACCACCAAAGAAATGTCAGACATATATTTAGCATTCAAACTTAGAGTACAGTTTTTACAAGATGCATTGCTAACATATTTAAAAAATGACTTTAGGTGTTGCATATAATTTAATGATGTTTGAAGCCATAGATCAAAAAGGTATAGCCCCTAAAATAATTCAAGTGATACAATAGTAATAATTTAAACTCCAATATAAACAAATTGCATTTGTAAATCTTTCATGCGTTAAAGATGGCAATCAAGGATGGCTATATATATCTTTACATGTTGCTTTTATTGACTTACCCCACAGCTTAACCCATACTTATAGCACAGTTGTGTGTCAGAAGCAGCGTGTGAGAGACAGTCTCTCTGTGCTAGATTGTGGTTGCGTGATAGGGAATAGACTTTATCTACTGACATTTACAGTCAAATCTAACACTCATTGGGCCCTTACGCCACAAATTATACCTGTGGATTGTGTTACCCGGGTGCAAACAGCTTATAATCTACTCTTCACTCCAACAGTGGTAGTTGGAAGCGGGGGGAGAGAAATACTTTATTCTCTAGCTGGAGCAGCAGTGACTAACTCCAGGGAACAACCTCCATCTTTCCTTTGAAACAAGTTGCTCTGGGATAAGTTATTCAGGGTGGGAGGGGAAGCAAGAGGGGAAATCCTGAAGACCACCCACCTTCCCCTAGCCTTCAAAAATCTGTATGAGGTAATTACTTGGCCAAGGTACTGTACTATCAATTAATCTAAGCAGTTTGAACATGTGCTGTATATATGTTTTTCAAAATGATTACCTGGAAAAAGAGCTCCAGTGTGCATCAACACTATGAATTCCTTATTAGTGCTCCTTCCCTCTCCCTTTGCTTTCAAGTATTATACAGGGACAGTGCCAGGGGCATGTGCAGAAATTTAACTTTGACACCTTTTGGGGGGGCATGTTCTCTGCTCTCCCCCCCCACACACACACACACCATCCGCAAGAGGATCTCACTCTTCTCTTCCCCTACCCCCCACCCTGGCAGGAGCTCATTCTTCTTTTCCCCTGCCCTGGCACAGCAGGAGTTTGTGGCCCTCAAGCCAGGAGGAGCCTACTACTCTCCTGCCACCCCTCCCCCGCAACCCAGGAGCTGAAGGAGTTCTATGCCCCTAACAATTATTAGGGGGCATGCCCCTGCTTGCCCCTCCTTGTGTATGCCCCAGGGAACAAGAATTAGTGAGACTTTCATGTTGTTTTTCTAAAATACAGAGCGTGAGTTTATAGAGACGAGGTAGACGAGATAATATCTTGTTTCTCTAATATCCTGGGACCGACATGGCTACAACAACACTGCATACAAGAGTGAGTTTAATCCATCACACAATAATTGCCCTCCACCCACCCAATATTGTTCTAAGAAACTAAACTGTTTTGGAGTTACCCCGTCTTTATTTTCTCCTGTTTTTTATTAGCTGTCTTGCTGCTCAAACACAGAAATGCATTTTAACCACATTGTATAAAAATGAAAAAAGGTTTTATTAAAACATACTGTTAAAACAGAGTCTCTGCTGCACACCACTGTATTAAGGGAACTGAACACAGAAGAGCATATGCCCAGGATTGAGAAAGAGCTGGAGTTTTGTTTAGCATTTTTTAAAAAGTTTCAACTATAAGGACGCAAAAGAAACAGACATTTAAAAATAAAAATCAGCACCACATGAAACATTTGAAAATGAACAGACTGTCGCCAGCTGGCAGTCTCACACAGCTTCTTGTAAACATAGCTTATATTAATGTGATTATATTATTTCTCTCTTTTCTTTTACATCTTGTGTTTTCTTTTTCCTGTCAAATGAAGCAAAGTTATCTTTCATTTAAAGCCAATAAATAGCAATGATTGGCCAACACTAATACTATACTCAGCACAATGAGAACAAACAGCTACCACAAGCACCATTGAGCTACACAGCCACAGAGTTGACTGCCACCAAGCCCGCACTCTATCCATTGCAGCTGCTGTAGGTGGACCTCAAAAAACGCAAGAAAACTACCTGTGGGGACTGAGGGTCTGGTAGTAGCTGTAACGGTTGTACCAAATTCCCAAAAGCAAAATAGTTACACCTGCCAAGGACTCATTCCTGCTCAGTTCATGACCTTTGGGAGAAGAGCAACAAATTCCTTCACTCCTTTTAATTTAAACATCTACTTCTTACTTGCCAAAGAATATGTTTTAATAATCTCTTATGGGTTTGATAAACATCAAAAATCTCTCTGCTGCCGCTACATGCCGCTACCCAACTCTTTCCCCACCCCCCAAATTCATAGGTTTACATTTTCATGCCGTTAGATAAAATATAGTACAGAGTTCTTTAATGCAAGATTTCTTTTATCATCATTTTAGAAGCATTTCAAGTCCAAAAATACATGAAATTATGTGCAAAAAATTGGCTCTGTGCACTGACTTAAGTTCCAGCACATTCCAATTGAAAAACCTACATTATTATTTTTACTTCCAGCAAATAATAAACACAGAAAGCTTCATGTTTGGATGTATGAAATTATAGCAATTAGGAAGGGGAAACAAAATCAAAACCTTTATGTAGGTCTGTTGCACTGTACACAACTTTGAATATATCAAAATAACTATGTTAAGAGAATATTTAAAAGTCCCAGCCTGGTAATGACAAAGTTAGGATTGCACGCATAAGTTTAACTCTGTTCATCTTTCACCTAGCCTAAACAGTTATGCTATGTATTGTTGCAGTCTTTACATAATTGCATGCTGCTTCTCAAATACAAAAATAAAACAAGTGTATATATAGTATATTGCAATTTTCCTCCCATTTTTGTATATTTATGTTCATTTCATTGCCACGATTATCCGGAATATCTCTTACTTAGGTTTTTTTATATGGCAAATGTCAGTGGTAAGAAAAGTTTTGACAATTTTGTGAGCATCTCTTGACTGTACATTTCCTTTTCAAACATTAATATAGTTTGCCTCAGGTGCAATTCAGGGGATGAAAGAGTTACCCATGAAGCTATGTTAGTTGTCAATTTATATGAGCTATGTAGATCAGCAAACTTTCATTATTACTGTTGACTTAATCTTTAGAAATTGTGTAAGTAGGTTTTATTGTACACTACTTAGAAAGAAGCCTTCATAGATTAAAACTGTATGACATGCAGAATAGTTTCCAATTACTAAGGTCCTAATCCACAAAGGGTCTTAGGCATTGCCCTAACTTTAGGCACCTAGAAAAATCAGAAGAGCAATACTGAGATCCATAAAGCCTGAGTTAGGCACCTAGAATCCCTACACAAAGAATGGGGAGATACAGGAGTCTTAGAATGCGATCCACAAAGCCAGCACACTAGCCAAGGAGCCACCCAAGCCAGATCAGTAACCTCCAGTTGGATTAAGGGACACAAAGCAGCAGGCCAGTGTGCGGCTGCTAGCAACGGGCCAGTGAGCTGTTGTTTCCCTCTGGAAAGGAATCCAGGAGGGGTGCTAACTAAGGCCTGGTCTTCACTACGAGTTTAGGTCGAATTTAGCAGCGTTAAATCGAATTAACCCTGCACCCAGCCACACAATGAAGCCATTTACTTCGACATAAAGGGCTCTTAAAATTGATTTCTGTACTCCTCCCTGATGAGGGGAGTAGCGCCGAAATTGACATTGCCGGTTCGAATTAGGGTTAGTGTGGCTGCAATTCAACGGTATTGGCCTCCGGGAGCTATCCCACAATGCACCATTGTGACCGCTCTGGACAGCAATCTGAACTCGGATGCACTGGCCAGCCAGACAGGAAAAGCCCCGCGAACTTTTGAATTTCATTTCCTGTTTGCCCAGCGTGGAGAGCAAAGGTGACCACGCAGAACTCATCAGCACAGGTAACCATGCAGTCCGAGAATCGAAAAAGAGCACCAGCATGAACCGTTGGGGAGGTACTGGATCTGATTGCTATATGGGAAGAGGATTCTGTGCTAGCAGAACTATGTTCCAAAAGACGAAATGCCAAAACATTTGAAAAAAATCTCCAAGGGCATGATGGAGAGAGGCCACAATAGGGACTCTCATCAGTGCCGCGTGAAAGTTAAGGAGCTCAGACAAGCGTACCAGAAAACCAAAGAAGCAAACGGAAGGTCCAGGGCAGAGCCACACACATGCCGCTTCTACGCTGAGCTGCATGAAATTCTCGGGGGGCCGCAACCTCTACACAACCTCTGACCGTGGATTCCAAGGAGGGGGTACTCTCAGCCATGCCTGAGGATTTTGCGGACGGGGAAGATGAGGAGGAGGAGGAGGATGAGCTTGTGGAGAGCACACAGCACTCCATTCTCCCCAACAGCCAGGATCTTTTTCTCAGCCTGACTGAAGTACCCTCCCAACCCTCCCAAGGCGGTATCCCAGACAATGAAGCCATGGAAAGGACCTCTGGTGAGTGTACGTTTGTAAATATAAAACATGGTTTAAAAGCAAGCGTTTTTTAATGATTAATTTGCCCTGAGGTCTTGGGATGCATTCTCGGCCGGTACAGCTACTGGAAAAGTCTGTTAACGTGTCTGGGGATGGAGTGGAAATCCTCCAGGGACATCTCCATGAAGCTCTCCTGGAGGTACTCTAAAAGCCTTTGCAGAAGGTTTCTGGTCAGTGCAGCCTTATTCCGTCCTACATGGTAGGACACTTGACCACGCCATGCTAGTAGCAAGTAATCTGGTATCATTACATGACAAAGCCTGGCAGCGTATGGTCCCGGTGTTTGCTGGTATTCAAGCAACATCCATTCTTTATCGCTCTGTGTTATCCTCAGGAGAGTGATATCGTTCGTGGTAACCTGGTTGAAATATGAGAATTTAATTAAGGGGACAGAGGTGGCCGTTCCTACTGGGCTGTTTGCCTGTGGCTGAAAAGAAATCCTTCGCACTGGCACTGAGCTTTTTCGCGTTTGGCTAGCAGGGATCTTCCCTGATACCAGCCACGCGGTGGGGGGAGGGGTAAAGCAATGATCCCAGAGAATTGGATGGGGGAGGGTTAGTTTGGTTTCTGCTGCTGCACGTTAACACGAAAACCACAGCACTCAAAGGACTTTGCTTGGTGTGGGAGAGGAGGGAGCTGCTTTTATGAAGGTTGCAGAAGCCGAAAGACAATGGCTTACCATGGCCGCATGCAAGCCGAATTCTGTTGCCCGGCCCTGCGTCTGTGATCTCTAACACCAAAGCCGCAGGCACTTTATATTAAGATGCAAAATGCGACCTTGTACCGAAATCACATGCTATGTAATGTGAAAGAGTATAAGCATTGTTCTGTAAAATGTATCTTTTTAAATACTTCTCTCCCTTTTTTCCCCTCCTGCAGCTGCAAATTTTTCAAGCCTCCCTCCTCTGTCCCAAAGGCTATCTCAGATAAGGCGGCAAAAAAACCACACGTGAGACTAAATGTTCTCAGAGATTATGCAATTGACCCGCGATGAAAGAGCTCATCTGAATGAGTGGAAGGACACAGTATCAAAGTACAGGAAAGCTGCCAATGAACTTGAGGACAAGAGGGACCAACGTGAAGAGAGGAGGGATGCTCAAGATGAGAGGTGGCGGCAGGAAGATCAGAGGAGGCAGGATGCAACGCTGGGGCTACTGCGGGATCAAACGGACATGCTCCGGCGTCTGGTGGAGCTTCAGGAACTGCAGCAGCATCACAGAGTGCCGCTGCAGCCCCTGTATAACCCCCCTCCCCGCCCAAATTCCATAGCCTCCTCACCCAGACGCCTAAGAACACAGGGGGGGGGGCGGAGGCTCCATGCACCCTGCCACTCCACCCCAGTGGACAGTCCAAGCAAAAGTCTGTCATTATTTTGAACTTTTGAAGTGGCCTTTTCCTTCCCTCCTGCCCTCCTCTCAAACCCACCTGGGCTACCTTGTCAGTTCTCTCCCTATGTTTATAATCAATTAATAAAGAATACATGATTTTTAAATGATAGTGACTTTATTTCCTTTGAAAGCAAGCTGTGATTGAAGGGGGGAGGGTGGGTTGCTTACAGGGAATGAGTCAATCAAGGTGGCGAGTTTTCATCAAAGAAAAACAAACAGAACTTTCACACCGTAGCCTAGCCAGTCATGAAACTGGTTTTCAAAGCTTCTCTGATGCGCAGCACTTCCTGGTGTGCTCTTCTAATTGCCCTGGTGTCTGGCTGCGCATAATCAGCGGCCAGGCGATTTGCCTCAACCTCCCACCCCGCCATAAAGGTTTCCCCCTTACTCTCACAGAGATTGTGGAGCACACAGCAAGCAGCAATAACAATGGGAATATTAGTTTGGCTGAGGTCTGAGTGAGTCAGTAAAGTGCGCCAGCGACCCTTTAAACGTCCAAATGCACATTCTACCACCAAAAGAAGAACAGGAGTACTTGTGGCACCTTAGAGACTAACAAATTCTGCACTTGCTCAGCCTATAGTTGAACAGCTCCTAACTACTGTCCAGGCTGCCTGTGTATGGCTTCATGAGCCATGGGGTAGGCTGAGTCCCCAAAGATAACTATAGGCATGTCAACATCCCCAACGGTTATTTTCTGGTCTGGGAAGTAAATCCCTTGCTGCAGCCGTTTAAACAGATCAGTGTTCCTGAAGATGCGAGCGTCATGAACCCTTCCCAGCCATCCCACGTTGATGTTGGTGAAACATCCCTTGTGATCCACCAGTGCTTGCAGCACCATTGAAAAGTACCCCTTGTGGTTTATGAACTGGCTCCCCTGGTGCTCCGGTGTCGAGATAGGGATATGGGTTCCATCTATCGCCCCACCACAGTTAAGGAATCCCATTGCAGCAAAGCCATCTACTTTGACCTGCACATTTCCCAGAGTCACTACCTTCGGTAGCAGCAGCTCAGTGATTGCTTTGGCTACTTGCATCACAGCAGCCCCCACAGTAGATTTGCCCACTCCAAATTGATTCCCGACTGACCGGTAGCTGTCAGGCGTTGCAAGCTTCCACAGGGCTATCGCCACTCGATTCTCAACTGTGAGGGCTGCTCTCATCTTGGTATTCTTGCGTTTCAGGGCAGGGGAAAGCAATTCACAAAGTTCCATGAAAGTGCCCTTATGCATGCGAAAGCTAAGCAGCCACTGGGAATCATCCCAGACCTGCAACACTATGCGGTCCCAACAGTCTGTGCTTGTTTCCTGGGCCCAGAATCAGAGTTCCACGGCTATAACCTGTCCCATTAACAGCATGATCTCCAAAGAGCTGGGGCCCGCGGTTTGAGAGAATTCTGTGTCCATGTCCATATCCTCATCACTCTCGTCGCCGCGCTGCTGTCGCCGCCTCCTCCTCGCCTGCTTTTTCAGGTTCTGGTTCAGCATAGACTGCACGATAATGCACGAGGTGTTTACAATGTTCATGACTGCTGTCTTGAGCTGAGCGGGCTCCATGCTTGCCGTGGTATGGCGTCTGCACAGTTCACCCAGGAAAAAAGACACGAAACGGTTGTCTGCTGATGCTTTCACGGAGGGAGGGGGATGATATACCCAGAACCACCTGCGACAATGTTTTTTGCCCTCTCAGGCATTGGGATCTCAACCCAGAATTCCAATGGGCGGGGGAGACTTTGGGAACTATGGGATAGCTATCGGATAGCTACCCACAGTGCAACACTCCGGGAGGCGACACTAGCCTTGGTACATGGACGCGCACCGCCAAATTAATGTGCTTAGTGTGGCCGCATGCACTCGACTTTATACAATCTGTTGCCAAAGATCGAATTCTGTAAAATCGGAGTAATCCCGTAGTGTAGACATACCCTAAGAGTGTTAGCAGGAGGACAGCGTACTGGGAAGAGTGAGTACCGGTTGCAGACATGAGAGTCCAGTACCGGGCTGGAAGGCGCACTCAGTACCGCAGGCCTTTAGCGGCCTACTGAGCCTGGACGAGAACAGTCCAGGCAGACTGAGACACAACAGATCAGTTGTGCAAGTGGCTTGGTGTCACAGTCACACTGGTCTGATCAACCGCGTGACAAGGAGAGGATAATATCCTGTTCCAACTTTGGGATAGGCACTGACAGAACAGTGACCCTGTTTATGATTCACAGAGTGCTGGCATAAAAGGTGGTGACACTTGTGAGATATAGGAACTGACTGCAAGCAGCAGTAGTCCTGACAGGAGTTGCAGTACTTCTTTGTTACCCACCAGTCAAGCAGACGGGAGTGTCTCCTGGTTTACAAAACCAGCAGTGAGTGGTCTGTGTGCCCCGAAAGAAAATTAAGATTCAGTACGGAGTAAGTCGGGCTTTGAAACAAAAGAAATGAGTAAACTATTTGGATCCAGTGGATGGGAAGCAAAATAAAGATGAATTGGCAGAGACGATTGAATTATTTGGAAAAGGGAAAACTCTGTGGGTTCCAGGATTGTTTGCGGGAACTGGTGCTTACCAAACCTTGGGTTTAAATGGAAGGAATTTTTAACAGCTAAGCCTAAGCCTTGTTATAAAACAAAGAAACAAGCATTAATCTATGGTTTAGCTTTAGTGGCTAAGGAACTAACTAAGCAACGTGGGATGTTAGAACAAGAGATCTCCCAGTTAAAAAATCCAGGCTAGTGAAAGACTTACAAGCCTAGAAAGAGCAGAAAGTAAAATAGAAGAGCTATCTGCTCAAAATTTAAGTCATGTAACACAGTTAGGCAAACTAGAGCTTGCACTGCAGAAGACTAACACCCTCCTTAGCAAAAGGGAAAAGGAGTGTAACACCCTCTGTGTCCCGCATGAGAAATCTCAGGCTGCTATTAGAGAACTAGTTAAAAAGGATAGGCAGCAGCAGCCTGTGAACCACACTAAGTGCCACCAGCAATTAGAATTGCTAAGAGAGACGTTAAAGAAAGTGCATGGACTTTTAGCTGCCATTGATGGAGATCCACTAAGAAGTGGGGAAGAGAGCAATAGCTCTGAGATAGAAGCTGCAGAGGAGGAGCACGATTGTACTGCTGTAAAAAGGTTGCAGGGAGAGAAGGATAACTGCTGCACCACATCCAGAGCGCCACCTCCTGCTTCTGTAGTGTTACAGTCAGCACCCACCGAGGAGGAAGACAATGCTGACAGGAGAACACAGCAAGGAGTACCTATGGCTCCAATAACCACAACTATTGTGAATTATGGATCATCTAAGCCACCTGAGACCTACCAGGAAATAAAAGCATATACATCAGAAGAACACTTGGCCCCTTAAACAGAGAGGTAGCCATGGATTGGATGGCAAGAGTAAACACCTTACCTGGTATAGGAAGAGACGATGTGGCAGTCTTATTAAGAGAGCGTATGCATCATGAGGATTATATGACACTACCTGTCAACATACAATTTGCAGATATAGATAACTGTATGAAGATGTTCGAAGAAGTATTGAAGTTTTATTTTCCTCAATGTAACATCATTGGGAAGTTCTTTTCAGAGAAGCAACAGAATATGGAATGGCCAGAAGTATACCTAAGCCTCAAGAAACTGTTCGACTGGATGGCAGGGGCAGTCTCATGTGACACACCGGAATTCAAGGAGTCAGTGATCCAAGGTCTGCTCCCCATTCTGTGAATTACCATGAGAGCTACTGATCCAAACGCAGTTACCTTGAAAGAACTGGAGGACAAGTTAAGAGTCTTACGACATACAGAAGGAAGCTTTTCCCATGCATTAAAAGAAGAAGGTGTTTGCTGAATCAGTAACATCAGAAAATAAGGGGAAAAGTTCCCAACAAGGAAAAGGACACAATCAGAGTAAGTCTGCATACCGTCCACTGCAACAGCAGCATAGAACCGACAAATTAGGCAACATACAGCCAAGAAGGAATGAGGAAGAAATATCTTTCAGAAACCAGATATGGACGCGCCTTCTTAAATATGAACCTCAAGAGACCATCGATAGACTACCTACTGAGGAGCTGCTAAGGATGCTTGTAAGACATGAGGATAAAGGAAAACAGGCTGTGAACCAAAAGGCGCAGCTGGAAGAGGCATCGGCTTTATTATGAGGAGATCAATATCCCTTAACCCAAAGACAGCACCTATACAATATGATAAATGGGGAAGGCCCACCACATCGGCAACTTTAAAGGGAGATTTTGGAACATTTAATCAGCACATGCTGATAGAAGAGAAATAGCAGCACCAGAATCTATGCTCCAAGGCAGAACCTTGAATAAAACAATTGCCTACTCAAGAACTAAAGGTCCTGGAAGGTTTCAATGGGCAAGAAATCTTAGTTCCATTTACAAAACCAATAGTCTGTCTAATTGATCAATTCCTTATAACCACATCCTTTGGAATACAGCATCTGGACAATCAAGGTATATTGGGCATGGATGTGCTGTCCAAAATGAACATCACTGTGGACTTGCCTAACCAAGTGCAGCGCAGGAAGAAGCTAAAATGAAAGGATGTGAATGGATACCTGCATCCCATCGAATAGCCACTGTTAAGGCTCCAGAAGCCTTAACACTGCCCAATTGGGAACCTGAAGTTAAGGAGATTGCTGAAAAGCACATTAAGGTGTTTGCACAGGACAAATTGCAATGTGGAAAAATCAATGTCAAGATTAGGGTAGATGGTCCAGACCCTCGTCCCCAACAACAGTATCAATATCCCGCAGCTGCAGAGCAAGGAATAATTGAAACCATAGCCGCTCTAACTGCACAAGGTGTTCTAACAGAGACTGAAAGCCTTTCCCATGCTTCAATTTGGCCAATCACAAAATCAGATAAGACGACCTGGAGCCTCACTGTGGATTATCGAGAACTTAATCAGGTAACCCCTAGAATGTCACCAATAGTGGTGAAATATAACAAAGTGATGGCTGCAATTACCACAGGAGCTCATTGGTTTTCAGTAATAGACCTTGCTAACGCTTTTTTCACCACCCCCATTACATTTATGCATATTACAAGTTTGCATTTGTCGGGTCCCACAAGGATTTCACAACACGCCTTCAATCTGTCATTATCAGGTGTCAAAAATGTGGGAGTCCCTAGAAGATCAAAGTAAAATTCTCAGTTATGTGGATGATGTATTAATAGCTACAACTACAAAAAGTGGGAACCTGAGAATTTTAGATATAGTGCTAAACCAAGTCAAAGAAACTGGATTTCTGGTGAACCCAATTAAAGCACAGCTGGTACAGAGAAAAGTTACCTATTTGGGAATAGAATTGGGCAGTGAAGGAAGAAGACCAGAGCTTCAACAGGTAGCGCTCATCAGTAAACTACCCGTTCCCCAAGATATTTTGGCTTTAAGATCTTTTTGGGATCTAACTGGTTTTTCAAGAGAATTCATGGAAGCCTATGCCGAAATAGCACAGCCACTATACGAACTACTTAAAAAAGAAAAGAACTGGGAATGGACTGACAAACATCGTGATGCAGTTGCCAAATTAAAACAGGCACTGATGGAAGCTCTGGCATTAGCATACCCCAAGCCAGAAGCTTCTTTCCAATTACAGCTGGCAACTACAGCAAAGGGTCTAAGTGCTGTATTGCTACAAGACACAGGTAGTGGTCCCAGACCAGTAGATTATGGGTCCAGATATTTAACAGACGTGGAGTAAAGATTTTCAGCATGTAAAAAGAAGTGTTTGCACTCATATGGGTTCTAAGGCATTGGGAGTACATCTTTGGGATGTCTCCGGTGGTGTTGAGAACATCACATACTCCCATCAAGTATGTTTTGTCAGGCAAAATTAATGATGGACGGGTGTCAAACCCCAGATTAGCTGCATGGACCTTGAGTCTGTTAAACCAAGAAGTAAAAGTGGACAAATTCATCACTTGTTATCCATGTCATATGCGCTTCTCACCCAAGGTGCAGAACACGAATGCCCACTTCCAGAAGAATTACCAGCATTAACAACATCACCCTTCAAATTAGATATAACCTACCTGGAAACCAAAAAGCAAGACCTAGATATTTGGGGTGTAGATGGCAGTGCCTTCATAGAATCATACAATGTCAGGGTTGGAAGGGACCTCAGGAGATCATCTAGTCCAACCCCCTGCTCAAAGCAGGACCAATCCCCAGACAGATTTTTGCCCCAGATCCTTAAATGGCCCCCTCAAGGATTGAATTTACAACCCTGGGTTTAGCAGGCCAATGCTCAAACCACTGAGCTATCCCTCCCGCGAGATGGACACCCATGTGCAGGGTACGCTGCTTTACAACTGAAAACTCAAAAGATGCTTCAAGGTACAAGCTTGTTTGGCACAAGCTGCGGAGGTAATAGCTGTACTTGCAGTCCTGGATGGAACCATCCATCAAGCCATCTATTTATCTGTTCTGATTCTGAATGGGTAATAAGAGACTTTGTCGAGTAGATGCCCATTTGAACTCAAAGAAAAATGACCTCATCAGATGGAAAACCAGTTGCACACTCAAAGTTCCTTTTACATGCATGGAACGTTGCCAAGAACAGAAATGTGAAAATCAACTTGTATAAAGTAGAAGCTCATTGGAAGAGTCAAGAAGAAGTTTCTCAGCTAAATAACCATGTGGCTAAAATGGCCAAAGCAGCAGCCTTACTTGGACCGGAACATTGTTGGACTAAGTCTGACAATAAGGCTTACCAACTCCAGCTGCAGAAAATACCTTTCCACAAGCAGGTAGATTTAAAAGACCTTCAAGAAGCAGATCCTGAAGTACAAGAGCTCATGGAAAGAAGAGAATGTAAAGGCCAAGAAATCTTCAAGAATAAGGATGGAATCACCTTGGCACTCAAGAAAGGCATAAAGAACATCATTCCTGTAGTTGTAATACCCACATGTTTAAGAAAAGAACTGGTTGAACAGTGAGCAAACAGCGGAGAGGCTAACAGAGGGAGTCTGACTGAGATCTGTCCGAGAGGAGGTACGCTAAGTGCTGCATTGGGGGGCTGTGTTGGTGAGTATCTGAGTGTCTGTTGCGGGGACAGTTTGTCAGTTTGACTGTGTGCTTGATTGTTTGTTTGAAAAGTGTGAATTGGGAGTGCTTTGTTCCAGGTGGGCCTTGAGTGGGCCTGACTGTTATAAAAAGGCAGTCAGCTGCGAACCAGCTGAGTGGCGAACAGAGGGAGTTTGACTGGGAGTTCGCCTGGGGAGAGCCCACTGAGGCTTTCAACTTGCAGGCTCCTTTGAGTAGTTGCTGCAACAGCTGAGGAAGCTCTTAGAAGGAAGGTAATATGGATGGTGACCGATCAGCTGTTGTGACCTGCACAGGATGTGCCATGTTTGTCTTTCTTCCACAGGCAGAAGCGACTTTGTCTGCACAAAGTGCAAGCTGGTCTCCATATTGGAAGAGAAGTTCAAAGTCTGGAGAAACAAGTATCAACCCTGTGTTGCATAAGAGAAAATGAAGATTTCCTGGACAGACGTCAGGATATGCTTCTATTTGCACCACATTCTGAAGAATCAGAGCAGTGTGGCCCAAGGCTGGAGGGGAGAAGCCACAGAGGCAATGCATAGTCCAAACAGACACAGAAGGGCCACAGCAAAATATCTGGTGGGTGGCCCCGGACCTCCCATGAATGCCAAAGGGGCAGACCCTGTTCCTCATGTGGTGGCCTGGAGTGGAATGGAAGGCCCTTTGGGTGAGCAATAGCAGCCCTTAATCCCTGGATGCAATATTGTTGTTGTGACCTCCTAAACCAGGCAAACGACATCCATAACGAAAGCCAGGAAGGGCAGGAGTGGAAAACTAATAATGTACAGAATTTATCCTCTGTGCCTCGGTTTCCCCCATAGAAACATTTACGATGTTATTTATTTTTCTTCTTTTGTTTGTTAACAGGACCAGGCAGTAATAGCGAGAGCTCAGGGACACCCTGAACAGGAGTGGTGGGACCACTCTTGCTGCTTCAGGCCTGCAGAATCCTCCTTCATTGTAATACAATGTTTTTCTGGGTATTTTCCAGGGGCAACCCCCGACCAAGAGCCCTAGGTCTTGCTCTGCATATCCCCGCCCCAATTAAGTCCCAAATGGAATTAACCCAGAAGAGCTCCATACTCGGCCAGGCAGCACCACACGGGACAACGTTTTGTCCCACTGTCCGACCAGCAGTGGTGGCAAATTTTACCACTCAAGGCTGGAATCTTCTGAATGCCACCTTGGGAGTTTTAGACATTTACCTGACCCTGACACACTTTCAGGTCCCAGCCTTCCTTCCCAATTGTACTGGGGCAGACACCCTCCAACTCGTTCTCCTCAAGCATATGGTGTCCCTGTCCCTCCGGGAAAAGGCAGACCATAGTGGGCTCCTTGTGCAGGGGGCCATAAAAAAAACTAGCATTTAAAACAATTGGAAACGGCCATGGAACTGGTCATAAGTGCGGATCCCACCCACCTGACAGTGGCCACCGCCGCCCTCAAACAGACTGCCAAATTGGCCCTCTACATGCGGAATACCTTGCAGGGACTAATTAAGTCCATAATTAAGGCCAGGAACTGACCGACATTGGATTCGGTGTGCTCCCAGCTCCAACAATATTTAACCCAACAAATCTGTAGCATGTGCGTACTATATTGCTGTGTGTGTAAAAGGCCAATAGTAACCCCAGCCACCGTGTCAGAGGGAGGGTAAAAACCAAAATGGTGACCCCTCATGACAAAATGTTGATTCGGGGTCAAGGGGGGGGGGACTGTCACAGGCCCAAGGACTTCCTCCCTCAGGGGGTCCCATGGGGAGGCAGATCAGCATTGTATGTTGCTAACATGGTTGTAAGCATCGCAAGGCATTTGGGGGGGGGGGTCAAAGGTATAAGTGTGGAATAAAAAATTCCCTTGCAGGAAGCAAGAGGCCAAGAGGGGGAAGAAGGAAAAGAGCAGAGAATGGGTTAACTCGACACTCCAGCTCACTCAGTCAAAAAATAAAGCACCGACTCCAGCCCAAGGCCGCAACTCACAGTCGATGCTCAGCTGCCTGCCGAGAAAGAGGGGGGCCTGGATTCCTCCCCCACCCCCCGACCAGCCGTAAGAAAGGAGAATTTAGCTGAGCAGACCTATGGAGGCAGCCCAAAATGAACGAGAAAGCAAAGGCCAACACAGGGGAAAACAAAGTCCCGCCAGTGTGTCTGGAGCCCGTGTGTTTTTAAAAAGGTGAGGAGACCACAGAAAGCTGGTTTGGACTGGTACAAAGAGCACCAGGAACAGAGGTCGCAGAATGAAACATCCCCAAAGGAAGTGAGTTAGGGCTTGGGGCACTAATGCTTTTTTCCTTCCTCTGAGTGACGTGGGGAGCACCCATCACTCTCCGCTGTTATTTTATTATTTTATTAATAAAGCTTTAAAATGTAGACATTGGTGTGCTCCTCCATCTCCTCCCCAAAAGATCCTCTGGCCTCAGCCTGATCACCTAACGCCTCAGGCAGATTGGTAACAGAAATCTGTCACAACAGAAGGATGGTGAAGAAATTTGGCAGCATGTGACCTCCAGAAGAAGAAAGAGGAGCATCCATGTACCAGCAATGCAGATACAGGTGAGCAACCGTTTTTATGTTCTCTCCACAGGTACTAATGCGGAGAGTGGACTAGATGATACATCTGAGGGAAGGGAGCAGAAGGAGACTCCGCCGATTGGAAGGCATGAGATGCATTGTCCTAGGGATGGGGGTTCAACGACCACCACTCCCAAGAGAAGGAGGCAGGTGGTGGTGGCCAGGGACTCTCTCCTCAGGTGGACTGTCAAGTATCAGGGGGTAGCCATGTTAGTCTGTATCTACAAGAACAACAAGGAGTCTGGTGGCACCTTAAAGACTAACAGATTTATTATGGGCATAAGCTTTCGTGGGTAAAAACCTCACTTCTTCGAAAGCTTATGCCCAAATAAATCTGTTAGTCTTTAAGGTGCCACCAGACTCCTTGTTGTTCAGGTGGACTGAGTCATCTATCTGCCATCCTGACCAGGAAAACCGAGAAGTGTGCTGCTTGCCAGGAGTTAGGATTCACGATGTGACGGAGAGACTGCAGAGACTCATCAAGCCCTCGGATCGGTCACCCCCTTCCTGCTTCTCCACGCGGGCACTGATGATGCTGCCAAGAATGACCTTGAGCAGATCACTGCAGACTACATGGCTTTGGGAAGAAGGATAAAGGAGTTTGAGGCGCAAGTGATGTTCTCGTCCATCCTCCCTGTGGAAGGAAAAGGCCGGTGTAGAGACCATCAAATCATGGAAATCAACAAATAGCTATGCAGGTGATTTCGGAGAGAAGGCTTTGGATTCTTTGACCATGGGATGGTGTTCCAAGATGAAGGAATGGTAGGCAGAGATGGGCTCCACTTAACGAAGAGAGAGAAGAGCATCTTCGCAAGCAGGCTGGCTAAGCTAGTGAGGAGGGCTTTAAACTAGGTTCACCAGGGGAAGGAGACCAAAGCCCTGAGATAAGTGGGGAAGTGGGATGTCGGGAGGAAGCACAAGCAGGAGAGTGCAAGAGGTGAGGACTCCTGCCTCATACTGAGAAAGCAGGACGATCAACGAGTTATCTTCAGTGCCTATACACAAATGCAAGAAGCCTGGGAAACAAGCAGGGAAAACTGGAAGTCCTGGCACAGTCAAGAAATTACAATGTGATTGGAATAACAGAGACCTGGTGGGATAAATCACATGATTGGAGTACTGTCATGGATGGATATAAACTGTTCAGGAAGGACAGGCGGGGCAGAAAAGGGAGGACTTGCATTGCATGTAAGAGAGCAGTATGACTGATCAAAGCTCCAGTATGAAACTGCAGAAAAACCTGAGAGTCTCTGGATTAAGTTTAAAAGTGTGAGCAACAAGTGTGATGTCGTGGTGTCTGCTATAGACCACCAGACCAGGGGGATGAGGTGGACAAGGCTTTCTTTCGGCAACTAAAAGAAGTTACTAGATCACAGGCCCTGGTTCTCATGGGGGACTTCAATGAACCCGATATCTGCTGGGAGAGAAATACAGCGGTGCACAGACAATCCAAGAAGTTTTTGGAAAGTGTAGGGAACAATTTCCTGGTGCAAGTGCTGGAGGAACCAATTAGGGGCAGAGCTCTTCTTGACCTGCAGCTCACCAAACAGGGAAGAATTAGTAGGGAGAAGCAAAAGTGGATGGGAACCTGCGAGGCAGTGACCATGAGATGGTCAAGTTCAGGATCCTGACACAAGGAAGAAAGGAGAGCAGCAAAATACAGACCCTGGACTTCAGAAAAGCAGACTTTGACTCTCTCAGGGAACTGATGGGCAGAATCCCCTGAGAGAATAACATGAGGGGGGAAGGTGTCCAGGAGAGGTGGCTGTATTTTAAAGAATCCTTATTGAGGTTGCAGGAACAAACCATCCCGATGTGTAGAAAGAATAGTAAATATGGCAAGCAACCAGCTTGGCTTAACAGTGAAAGCCTTGCTTATCTTAAACACAAAAAAGAAGCTTACAAGAAGTGGAAGATTGGACAAATGACCAAGGAGGAGTATAAAAATATTGCTCAAGCATGCAGGAGTGAAATCAGGAAGGCCAAATTACACTTGGAGTTGCAGCTAGCAAGAGATGTTAAGAGTAACAAGAAGGGTTTCTTCAGGTATGTTAGCAACAAGAAGAAAGTCAAGGAAAGTATGGACCCCTTACTGAATGAGGGAGGCTAGTGACAGAGGATGTGGAAAAAGCTAATGTACTCAATGATTTTTTTTGCCCCCCGTCTTCATGAACAAGGTCAGCTCCCAGACTACTGCACTGGGTGGCACAGCCTGGGGAGGAGGTGACCAGCCCTCTGTGGAGAAAGAAGTGGTTCAGGACTATTTAGAAAAGGTGGATGAGCACAAGTCCATGGGGCTGGATGTGCTGCCTCCGAGGGTGCTAAAGGAGTTAGCTGATGTGATTGCGGAGCCATTGGCCATTATCTTTGAAAACTCATGGCGATCGGGGGAGGTCCCAGATGATTGGAAAAAGGCTAATGTAGTGCCCATCTTTAAAAAAGGGAAGGAGGAGTATCTGGGGAACTACAGGCCACTCAGCCCCACCTCAGTCCCTGGAAAAATCATGGAGCAGGTCCTCAAGGAATCAATTCTGATGCAATTAGAGGAGAGGAAAGTGATCAGGAACAGTCAGCATGGATTCACCAAGGGCAAGTCATGCCTGACTAACCTAATTGCCTTCTATGAGGAGATAACTGGGTCTATGGATGAGGGGAAAGCAGTGGACGTGTTATTCCTTGACTTTAGCAAAGCTTTCGATACGGTCTCCCACAGTATTCTTGCCAGGAAGTTAAAGAAGTATGGGCTGGATGAATGGACTATAAGGTGAATAGAAAGCTGGCTAGATCATCAGGCTCAATGGGTAGTGATCAACAGCTCCATGTCTAGTTGGCAGCCGGTATCAAGTGGAGTGCCCCAAAGGTTGGTCCTGGGGCCGGTTTTGTTCAATATCTTCATTAATGATCTGGAGGATGGCGTGGACTGCACCCTCAGCAAGTTTGCAGATGACACGAAACTGGGAGGAGTGGAAGATACGCTGGAGGGTAGGGATAGGATACAGAGGGACCTAGACAAATTAGAGAATTGGGCCAAAAGAAATCTGATGAGGTTCAACAAGGACAAATGCAGAGTCCTGCACTTAGGACGGAAGAATCCCATGCACTGCTACAGACTAGGGACCAAGTGGCTAAGCAACAGTTCTGCAGAAAAGGATCTAGGAGTTACAGTGGACAAGAAGGTGGATATGAGTCAACAGCATGCCCTTGCTGCCAAGAAGGCCAACGGCATTTTGGACTATACAAGTAGGGGCATTGTCAGCAGATTGAGGGACGTGATCATTCCCCTCTATTCGGCAAGGGTGAGTAGTGTGTCCCACTTTGGGTCCCAAATTACAAGAAGGATGTGGAAAAATTGGAAAGAGTCCAGCAGAGGGCAACAAAAATGATTAGGGGGCTGGAGCACATGATTTACGAGGAGAGGCTGAGGGAACTGGGATTGTTTAGTCTGCAGAAGAGAAGAATAAGGATGGATTTGATAGCTGCTTTCAACTACCTGAAAGGGGGTTCCAAAGAGGATGGATCTAGACTGTTCTCAGTAGTAGCAAATGACAGAACAAGGAGTAATGGTCTCAAGTTGCAGTGAAGGAGGTTTAGGTTGGATATTAGGAGAAACTTTTTCCCTAGGAGAGTGGTGAAGCACTGGAATGGGTTACCTAGGGAGGTGATGGAATTTCCTTCCTTAGAGGTTTTTAAGGTCAGGTTTGACAAAGCGCTGGCTGGGATGATTTAGTTGGGGATTGGTCCGGCTTTGAGCAGGGGGTTGGACTAGATGACCCCCTGAGGTCCCTTCCAACCCTGATATTCTATAATTCTATGAACTCTCTCATTGTCAGGGTCACTTTGGGTTGAAAAAAAACTGCAGACCAGTTGTCTACTGTAAGTTGGTGGCCAGGAATGTATAAAGACATTGAAACCTGTCGTAACAACTGCCTAGTGTGTGCAGCCAACAATGCAGATCATCAACTCACTAAAGGACCAACAAGACACCAGCAGGTGGATGGCCCATGGTCAAGACTTCAAATTGACTATATAGGACAGGGGTGGGCAAACTTTTTGGCCTGAGGGCCACATCTGGGAATAGAAATTGTATGGTGGGTCATGAATGCTCACAAAATTAGGGTTGAGGTGTGGGAGGGAGTGAGGGCTCTGGGGTGGGGCCAGAAATGAGGAATTCAGGGTGAGGGAGGGAGCTCTGGGCTGGGGGAGGGGGTTGAGGTGCAGAAAAGGGTGCAGGCTCCGGCTGGGGATGAAGGCTCTGGGGTGGGGCTGGGGATGAGAGGTTTGGGGTGCAGGAGGGCACTCCGGGCTGGGATCGAGGGGTTTGGAGGGCAGGAGGGGGATCAGGGCTGGGGCAGGGGGTTGCGGCGTGGGGAGAGGCTCAGGGGTGCAGGCTCTGAGTGGCGCTTACCTTAAGTGGCTCCCGGAAGCAGCAGCATGTCCCTTCTCTGGCTCCTACGTGGAGGCATGGCCAAGTGGCTCTGCATGCTGCCCCATCTGCAGGCACTGTCCCTGCAGGTCCCATTGGAGCATTGGAGGGGGCCATTGGAGCGCGTAGGAGCCAGAGAGGGGCCATGCTGCGGCTTCTGGGAGGCGCATGGTGCAGCCCCGACCCTGTGCCCCAGCTGGAGCGTCGGATAGGGGCAAGCCGCAGACCCTGCTCCCCAGTGGGAGCTCGTGGGCCGGCGTAAAACGGCTCGGCCCGTGGGCCGTAGTTTTCCCACCCCCGATATAGGACCATTGCCAAACACTGCACGAGGAAACAAATACTGTCTTGTGGTCATCAATGCCTTCACAAAGTGGGTAGAGGCATACCTGACTAAAAATAATACTGCAGTTACCATCGCCAAAAGCCTAATGGAACAATCTTTTGCCAGATTCGGGCTTCCTAACATCATTGATTCTGATGGAAGGACCACATTTTGTGGGGGATATAATGAGAGCTTTATGTCAGACATTAGGGATACATCAATGCTTTCACATCACAGACCATCTGCAAAGTTCCGGATTAGTTGAGCGTACAAATCATACTATCAAGGCAGCCTTAAGGAAAATAGTGAGTGCTGATAGCAAGAACTGGGATCAAAAGTTGCCCCTAGTTCTAATGGCCTTAAGATCAACAGCTGCAGCCCATGGATATACACCTCATGAGGCACTCACAGGTAGATTAATGAAAACCCCCGAACATTGGTGGGTAGGAAGGGCACCTCCTGATAATTATCAACCTTGGGTACTAACAGACAGGTATGTAGAAAAGCTGCTAAATGACATATGTTATACAAAATAGAGTAGCAGTCAAGTTAAAAGCAAATGCACAGGTAATAGAAAAAAGGTTAGGAGAGTCTCTTAAATTAATTAAATGGAACATCAGCGACAAGGTCCTTTACAAGTACTACTCGGAAAAAGGACCTGGGCTAACTCCTAGATGGGTAGGGCCTGTCCCTATAGCAAACAAGGCTAGCCCCACTGTCTATCAGCTTGAAATAAAAGGAAAACGGGGACCTTGGTACAAGTGGTTTCATAGCTCAAACTTAAAAACCTGGAAGGGTTTTATAACATAGGAAGTTAATATAAATTACTTAACCTGTTTTGTTTGCTCACCCCTAGGTACGGCTCCTCTATCGTCACCTAACCATAAATGTTGTTTTACTTTATATTTGTGCTTACCTGTATGTAATATGTTATGGAGAACACTGTTTTTGTTATATGGAGGTACAGGATAAAAATTCTGCGAAAATGCCCAAAGATCTAATATCACCTTATCATCAGGCGCAAGGCCATTTCACCATCTATGTGTACATAGAGTGTGGGAGCTGCATTGTGATATGGCAGCAAGAGACTGCTAATGCGTCTCTAATAGCAGTAGCCAATGTGACAGGCGCATTAAAAAGAGCTACTTAGCATAAGAGCCGAGTGACTCATAGACTCAAAGACTTTAAGGTCAGAAGGGACCATTATGATCATCTGGTCTGACCCCCTGCACGCTGCAGGCCACAAGACCCTTCCCTGGACTCTGCCGTTGAAGTCCCCAATCCTGTGTTTTAGTGACTTCAATCGGCAGAGACCCTCTTGCTAGTGATCCCTGCCCCATGCTACGGAGGAAGGCGAAAAACCTCCAGAGGCTCAGCCAATCTACCCTGGAGGAAAATTCCTTCCCGACCCCAAATATGGCGATCAGTAAGACCCCGAGCATGTAGGCAAGAGTCTCTAGCCTGACCCTTGTTCGCCATTATACTATTTACTTACCATTGCTTGGTTTTCCTTGGCTACTATGTTTTACCATTAAACCATTCCCTCCATAAACTTATCCAACTTAATCTTAAAACCAGACAGCTCCGTGGCCCCCACTATTTCTCTCGGAAGGCCGTTCCAATATTTCACCCCTCTGACGGTCAGAACCTTCGTCTAATTTCAAGCCTGAACTTCCCCACGGCCAGTTTATATCCATTCGTTCTCGTGTCCACATTAGTACTAAGCTGGAATAATTCCTCTCCCTCCCTTGTATTTATCCCTCTGATATCTTTAAAGATAGCAATCATATCCCCCCTCAGCCTTCGCTTTGTCAGACTAAACAACCCAAGCTCCTCTAGTCTCTTTTCATACGACAGGTTTTCCATTCCTCTGATCATCCTAGTCGCCCTTCTCTGCACCCGTTCCAGTTTGAGTTCATCTTTTTTAAACATGGGAGACCAGAACTGCACACAGTACTCCAAATGAGGTCTCACCAGCGCCTTATACAATGGAAGCAGGACCTCCTTATCCCTACTAGATATACCTCGCCTAATACATCCCAAGACCGCATTGGCTTTTTTCACCGCCACGTCACATTGTCGACTCATAGTCATCCTGCGGTCTACAAGGACCCCTAGGTCCTTCTCTTCTTCCGTTACTTCTAACCAATGCGTCCCCATCTTGTAACTAAAATTGTTATTAGTCATCCCCAAGTGCATCACCTTACACTTTTCACTATTAAATTTCATCCTATTTCTGATACTCCAATTCACAAGCTCATTCAAGTCTCCCTGCAGAATATCCCTATCCTCCGAATTTGCAACTCCTCCCACCTTCGTATCATCCGCAAACTTTATCAGCCCACTCTTGCAATCGGTTCCGAGGTCAGTTATAAATAGATTAAATAAAATGGGTCCCAAAACCGAACCTTGAGGCACTCCACTAGTAACCTCACTCCAACCCGACAGTTCACCCTTTAATACGACCCGCTGCATTCTCCCCATTAACCAATTCCTTATCCACCTCTGGATTTTCATATCGATCCCCATGTTTTCCAGTTTAACCAATAATTCCTCATGGGGTACAGTATCAAATGCTTTACTGAAATCCAGGTATATTAGGTCCACCGCATTTCCCTTATCTAATAAGTCCGTTACTTTCTCAAAGAAGGAGATCAGATTCGTTTGGCACGATCTGCCCTTCGTAAAACCATGTTGTAATTTATCGCAATTGCCATTAACCTCAAGGTCCTCAACTAGTTTCTCTTTCAGAATCTTCTCCAGCACCTTGCACACTACAGATGTTAAACTAACAGGCCTGTAGTTACCCGGATCACTTTTTTTCCCTTTCTTGAAAATAGGAACCACGTTGGCTATTCTCCAGTCTAACGGGACCACCCCCGAGTTTACAGATTCATTAAATATTATCGCTAATGGGCCTGCTATTTCCCGCGCCAATTCCTTCAATATTTTCGGATGAAGATCATCCGGTCCTCCTGACTTAGTCCCATTAAGGCGTTCAAGTTTTGTTTCTACCTCGGATGCGGTAATCCCCCATCCTGTATGCCCCTCTGTAATGGTGCTAGTATTCCTAATACCTTCATTGGCCTCATTAAACACCGATGCAAAATATTCATTGAGATATTGCCCCATGCCTAGATTATCTTTAATCTCCTCTCCCGCTATAGTCTTCAGCGGTCCCACTTCTTCTTTCTTTGCTTTCTTCCTATTTATATGGCTGTAAAACCTTTTACTATTGCTTTTAATTCCCCTCGCTAGGTCCAATTCTACACGGCCTTTGGCCTTTCTCACTCTCTCTCTACATTCTCTGACTTCACTAAGGTAAGTTTCCTTACTGATCCCTCCCCTCTTCCACTCTTTGTACGCTTTCTGTTTTTTCCTAATCGCCCCTTTGAGTCGGTCGCTCATCCAGCTCGGTCTAAATCTCTTGCTTAGTAATCTTTTTCCCTTTTTGGGGATACAAGCCTCTGACAGCTCATGCATCTTTAACTTAAAGTAATCCCAGGCTTCTTCTGCCTTTAGATCCCTTAATACGTTTGCCCAATCCACTTCCCTTACCAGTCCCCTTAATTTGTTAAAATTGGCCTTTTTAAAATTATAAACCCTAGTCTTTGACTTAATTCTGTTACTCCTTCCATTTAGTTTAAACCGAATTAGCTCATGATCACTGGAGCCCAAGTTGTCCCCCACTACCACTTCCTCAACGAGGTCCTCACTACTTACCAGAATCAAATCTAAAATGGCCTCCCCCCTCGTCGGTTCAGCTACCACTTGATGAAGGAATTGATCAGCAAGCACATCTAGGAACATCTGAGCCCTATTATTGCTACTAGCGTTTGTTCCCCAATCTATATCCGGGAAGTTAAAGTCCCCCATAATTACACAGTTTCTATTAGTATTTACTTCCCTTAATACATTAAATAGTTCCTTATCCATATCCTGGGTCGATCCAGGCGGTCTATAGCACACCCCAAGCACTATCCCCGGAGAGGCTCTAGTAGTCCTTTTACCCAGTGTGAGATGACACACTTTCAAAAGCTACCAGCCGCAGACGGGCATCCAGATGTCAGAGTGAGGCAATGGTGTGCATGGCCAGAGGCAGAAAAAGGTGACTAGGGAACTTTTACTACAAAAATTTATTGAATTTAGGTGCTGACAGGGTTAGCAGCTGAATGGGAGTTTTATGGATTTCAGTGGTGCCTAGAAAGGAGACTTATGTATCTAAATACCTTTGTGGATCAGAGCCTAAAAGACAGTATGATAACATATTATATTTGAGAAACAAGATGGGATACTTAAAAGCCACCAAGCTAATAGGATTAAAAAAGAATTAGAGATTTGTGTGGTTAATGAGAACATCCACAACTAAATTACATATGATTTTTTTTTTAAGTTTCTAAAGGGATATAAACCTTCATGCTTCAGTACATAAGCCACATATTAACTGTAGGGCGAACTGATTCAATTTGAATAATCAAGTGAAAAAACTCAGTTAAAATAATCAATTTTAAAGAAACTTTTCCATTTGTACTTCACTTATTGTCTAAAGAAAGGTGCACCCTCATTGGTTGATATGACCACTAAACATGTTGATTTAAAACCAAATAGAGCCTTTACACTAGATTGTGGTACATCTTTTTGCTACCTAGGAGGGTACACTATAACCAGGGTAAGTTTCCATGGTGGAAAGTGAAGTGAGCCCATCATAGCTCAAGTAGAGAGAAGCTATAAAATAGGAGTATGAGATCACCCAGAGAGCTCAGTGGATGACCTTGATGAGATACATTATGGTGTCTCCTGGAGTCTCCGGCCGGGTCCCCAACGCCTGTGATGATTTTGCAAGTCTCTTGCACCCAGCACAGTTCCTGGGACTCCAGTCCATCAAGCACTTAATACAGTATATTACCTATTTTGCCATATTTTTAAGTTTGACCTCAAAAGGTACAATCAGGAAAAACATCTTTATCTAGAAAAGCAGCCTTTAACTCCACATTTTTAATGGAGACTCATGAATTCAATATATTAATTTTTTATTTAAATGTTTTAAGAGATTATAAATTTTAGTTTTAACATATTTTGTATTAAATTCAGATTTTCTTTTTAAAAAGAAAACTGTTTAAAATTAAAACAAACAAAATTAACAATTCCAATTTAAATTTTTAAAAAAAAAATCATCCATTTTTATCCCCCATAATTAACCAACAGGATGAGGAAGAAACTTCCCCAAACAAGCAGACTATTCCATAATTGACTGCTGCAGGGTTTCTTATGCCTCTCTCTGCAGAATCTGGCACTGGCCACTCTGAGGCAGGACACTGGACGATATGGACCACTAGTCTGATTTGGCATGGCAGTTCCTATGCTCCTACTGACCTGTGCACAGGATGTACATTGGCATATTCAAGCTATATTTTACGGTAAAATGCATGAGACTGTTATGAGACTAGGTAGATGAAGGAATACATACATTATAGCTGGGAATTGGCAAGAGGGGAAGGCAAAAGAAACTGTGTCCATTGGATAAATCACTGATATCACTTTTTGAGAAGTCGTCTGCTTCAGAGATAAAATGTGCTATTTATTATGTATTTTGATGTGCTGAATTCAAATATGACAATTAAAACAACTGATTGGCTACTGTTTCTAAGATATTTAAGTTTTTACATTTTATGTCTATGTATATTGTGTAGATAGTAGAGTTTTAATCATAAATTGTAAACCTAGGTCTTTTCATGTGTTTATGGTTGCTTTACATGATAATATTTCACCTGTCCTGTTTATGTAACACTTTAAAAATCAGCAAAAGGGTTATATAAATAAAATTTATTATGAAACAAAAAGGCAAAAAACTATTATGTACATAGTTTAGTCCTATTCAGCGTCTACTCGGCGCTTCTTGGCTTGTCTCTTGTATTCATTAAATGGAGCATCTCTTGTCACTGTCCAGCAATAGTCTGCAAGCATTGATGGGCTCCATTTGCCCTGATAGCATTTCTCCATTGTTGCAATGGTGAAATCACTCGCCGTGCTCGTCGCTCACTGCTCCGCAGTTCGGTGGAAAAAAATCTAGATGAGAGTGCAAAAAATGTATCTTTAGTGACATGTTGCAACCAAGGCTTTTGTATGCCTTGAGGAGGTTTTCCACCAACAACCTGTAGTTGTTTGCCTTGTTGTTTCCGAGAAAATTTATTGCCACTAACTGGAAGGCTTTCCATGCCGTCTTTTCCTTGCCACGCAGTGCATGGTCAAATGCATCATCTCAAAGAAGTTCACGAATCTGAGGACCAACAAAGACACCTTCCTTTATCTTAGCTTCACTTATCCTTGGAAATTTTCCATGGAGGTACTTGAAAGCTGCTTGTGTTTTGTCAATGGGCTTGACAAAGTTCTTCATCAGACCCAGCTTGATGTGTAAGGGTGGTAACAAAATCTTCCTTGATTCAACAAGTGGTGGATGCTGAACACTTTTCCTCCCAGGCTCCAATGACTGTCGGAGTGGCCAATCTTTCTTGATGTAGTGGGAATCTCTTGCACGACTATCCCATTCGCAGATAGTACTTTGTGTATCCAGTCTGCAGACCAAGCAAGAGAGCAACAACCTTCAAATCGCCACAAAGCTGCCACTGATGTTGGTCGTAGTTTATGCACCTCAAAAGTTGTTTCATGTTGTCATAGGTTTCCTTCATATGGACTGCATGACCAACTGGAATTGATGGCAAAACATTGCCATAATGCAGTAAAACAGCTTTAAGACTCGTCTTCGATGAATCAATGAACAGTCTCCACTCATCTGGATCGTGAGGGCTGCCATCACACCATCTATGTTGTTGCAAACTACAAGATCACCTTCCATGAAGAAGAATGGGACAAGATCCTTTTGACGGTCATGGAACATGGAAACCCTAACATCACCTGCCAGGAGATTCCACTGCTGTAGTCTGGAACCCAACAGCTCTGCCTTACTCTTGGGTAGTTCCAAATCCCTGACAAGGTCATTCAGTTCACCTTGTGTTATGAGGTGTGGTTCAGAGGAGGAGGATGGGAGAAAATGTGGGTCCTGTGACATTGATGGTTCAGGACCAGAAGTTTCAACCTCTTCCTCGCCTGACTCAAGTGAGAATGATTCTGGTGCATCAGGAAAGAACGGTTACTTACCTTCTGTAACTGTTGTTCTTCGAGATGTGTTGTTCACGTCCATTACACATTAGGTGTACGCGCGCCGAGTGCACGGACGTCGGAAACTTTTTCCCTTAGCGGCTCCCGTCGGGCCGGCGGGGCCCCCTCCTTCCTGCCAGAGCGGCGCCCCGCTCCAGGGTATATATATCCCTGCCGACCCGACCCCTCCGGTTCCTTCTTGCCGGAGACTCCGACAGAGGGGAAGGAGGGTGGGAAGTGTAATGGACGTGAACAACACATCTCGAAGAACAACAGTTACAGAAGGTAAGTAACCGTTCTTTCTTCTTCGAGTGATTGTTCACGTCCATTACACATTAGGTGATTCCCAAGCTTACCATTGGAGGTGGGTAGGAGTCAAGGTACAACTGACTGTAGCACAGCCCGACCGACCATCGCGTCCTCTCTGGTCTGATGATGGATCGCGTAGTGGGCTGTGAACGTATGTACGGACGACCAGGTGGCTGCCTTACAGATCTCCTGGATAGGGACCTGCGCCAAGAAGGCCGTTGAGGACGCTTGGGCTCTAGTCAAGTGGGCCCGGATCTCCGGGGCCGGAACATTGGCGAGCTCATAACAAGTGCGTATACAATGCACAATCCATGCCGACAAGCGCTGTGTCGAGATAGGCAAGCCTTTCATACGTTCCGCAATAGCAATGAACAGCTGGGGTGTTCTGCGGAACGGCCTGGTCCGTTCCAGGTAAAAAGCCAACGCCCTTCGGACATCCAGGGTATGTAGGCTGCGGTGGTGAGGGTCCGTATGGGGTTTAGGAAAAAACACCGGTAGGCAAATGTCCTGCCCCATGTGAAACTGTGATACCACCTTTGGGAGGAATTTAGGGTGCGGCCTCAGTTGCACCTTATCCTTATGGAACACTGTATAGGGTGGTTCCGAAGAGAAGGCTCTCAATTCCGATACCCTTCTGGCCGATGCGATGGCCACGAGAAACGCCACCTTCCACGAGAGGTGCGTGAGGGAGCAAGTGGCTAGGGGCTCAAAGGGGGGACTCATGAGTCTTGTTAGGACTAGGTTCAGACTCCACGCCGGGACAGGTGAACGCGAGTAGGGAAACACCCTTTCCAGCCCCTTGAGAAATCGGGCCACTGTGGGGTTGGAGAACACTGACACTCCCAACTCTCCCGGATGGAAGGCCGAGATAGCGGCTAAGTGAACTCTAATTGAGGCGGGCGCAAGCCCTTGATTCTTGAGGTGCAGTAGGTAGTCCAGGATCGACGGAACTGAGGCTTGTAAAGGCTGTATGCGTTGAGGCTCACACCAATGGGAGAACCTTTTCCATTTTGCCAGGTAGGTCGCTCTTGTAGAGGGCTTCCTACTATTAAGGAGGATTTGCTGGACTTGGTGAGAGCACCTGTGTTCTGCATCATTCAGCCAGAGAGATACCATGCTGTGAGATATAGCGAAGACAGGTTCGGGTGGAGTAGGCGACCTTTGTCTTGCGTGACTAGGTCGCGATGGAGGGGGAGGGTGATTGGATCGGCTATGGACAGTTCCAGCAGGGACGTGAACCAATGCTGGCGGGGCCAGGCCGGGGCGATAAATATGATCATCGCCCTGTCCCTGCGGGTCTTGAGGGGAACCTTGTGTATGAGTGGGAACGGAGGGAAGGCATATCTCAGGCTCCCTCCCCATGGGATCATGAAAGCATCTGCTAATGACCCCCGGCTGAGGTTCTGGAACGAGCAGAACTGAGGGCATTGGCTGTTGTCCCTGGTGGCGAATAGATCCACCCGGGGAAAGCCCCATCTCCGGAAGATCGAATGCAGGACGTCTCGCCTCAACGTCCATTCGTGCATTCGGTAGGATCGGCTGAGGCGGTCTGCTAAGCCGTTTTGAATCCCCGGAAGATACGTCGCGATGAGGTGTATCGCATGGGCTATACAGAAGTTCCATAATTGGAGTGCCTCGTGACAGAGGGGAGAAGACAGTGACCCGCCCTGCTTGTTTATATAGAACATGGCGGTAGTGTTGTCCGTCAGGACTGCCACGCTGTGACCTTTTAAGGTGGCGCGGAAGGTCTGACAGGCGAGGCGAACTGCTCTTAGCTCCTTCAGATTGATGTGAAGCAGCTTGTCTTCTCTGGACCACAGCCCTTGGGTCCGCAGTTCTCCCAGGTGCGCCCCCCAACCCAGGTCCGATGCATCTGTTACCAACGTCAGAGTGGGCTGTGGGGCAGCGAAGGGGATCCCTTCGCATACCTGTTGGCGATCGAGCCACCAGCGTAGCGAGCCGAGCACCTGGTTTGGGATCGTGACTACTTGATCCAATGGGTCTCTGTTGGGGCGATGCGTGTGGGCGAACCACAACTGTAAAGGCCAGAGCCTTAGGCGGCATGTCTGACCACGTGTGTGCAAGCTGCCATATGCCCCAGAAGCTGCATGCAACACCTTGCCGTTGTCGTGGGGAACTTTTGGACCGCGCTTACGGCTCTGTGAATTGACATGAACCATGCCTCTGGTAGGCTCGCTTGTGCGGTTACCGAGTCCAGGGTTGCACCTATGAAGTCCAGCCTCTGTGTGGGGACTAACGTGGACTTGGGCACATTGACCTGGAGGCCGAGCTTGTCAAACGTCTGCAAGGCCAGCGTCACGTGAGATCGGACCTCGGCCTCCGCCCTGCCCGCGAGTAGCCAATCGTCCAGGTACGGAAACACACGCATCCTTCTCTTTCGAAGGAAGGCTGCTACCACGGACATGCATTTCGTGAACACTCGTGGTGCTGACGCCAGGCCGAAGGGCAGGACCGTAAATTGGAAGTGGCGCTGGTCGACAACGAAGCGCAGGAATCGCCTGTGGGCCGGATTGATTGCGATGTGAAAATAGGCATCTTTTCATATCGAGGGCAGCATATCAATCCCCCGGATCCAGGGATGGGATAATAGTTCCCAGAGAGACCATACGGAAGCGAGCTTTGATCAGAAACTTGTTTAGATCGCGCAGGTCCAAAATAGGACGGAGGCCTCCTTTTGCCTTGGGGATCAGGAAGTATCTGGAGTAGAATCCTTTTCCCCTCAGGTCTGTTGGGACCTCTTCTACTGCTCCAGCAGCGAGAAGGGTCTGAACCTCCTGCGTGAGAAGTTGCTCGTGAGAAGGGTCCCTGAAGAGGGACGGGGAAGGGGGATGGCAGGGAGGGGGCGAGGAAAACTGGAGGGTATAGCCCGCCTTCACTGTGCGCAGGACCCATTGGTCCGATGTTATACGCGACCATGCCCGGTAGAAATGGGACAGGCGGTCTTTGAAAAACAGAGGAGGATCCGGTATGGAATATGGTACGCTGTCCTTGGGCGTAGCTTCAAAAGCCTGGTTTATTCCCTGGCCGTGGCTTGCCCTGGCCATGACTCTGGCCCTGGTTAGGCGTATTGTTACATCTCCGCCTGTTATCCCTGCCTCGACGGCGGTACGGCTCGTGTCGGGGGCGAGGGTGGTATTGCCTTTGCGGCGGCTGGGGTTTAAAGGGCTTACGCTGCGTTACCGGAGTGTGCATACCCAACGACTTAAGGGTCGCTCGTGAGTCCTTAAGGCTATGTAGCCTGGCGTCTGTCTGGTCGGAAAACAAGCCCGAACCTTCAAACGGGAGGTCCTGCAGCGTGGTCTGCACCTCCGGCGGGAGACCTGAAGCCTGCAACCACGCCGAACGCCTCATCACGACTCCCGACGCAATTGTTCTAGCCGCAGCGTCGGCTGAGTCTAGTGCGGCCTGTAATGAGGTCTTGGCCACTGCCATTCCTTCATCCACCAGGGCCGTGAACTCCTGATGCGCGTCAGGTGGGAGGGAGTCCTTAAACTTGGCAACTGATGCCCAAGAGTTAAAATTGTGCCTGTTTAGAATCGCCTGCTGATTGGCGATCCTCAGTTGAAGGCCCCCCCGATGAATAGACTTTCCTCCCGAATAAGTCCAATCTCTTAGCTTCCTTGCCCTTGGGGGCAGGAGCTTGCTGGCCATGCCGCTCCTTTTCGTTGACCGCCGAGACCACCAGCGAACAGGGGGACAGATGTAGAAAGAGGAAATCAAACCCTCTAGATGGGGCGAAGTATTTCCTCTCCACGCCTTTTGCAGTTGGCGCACTGGAGGCCGGTGTTTGCCACACCGTCTTATAGTTGGACTGTACTGTCCGTATAATCGGGAGAGCGACTCTGGAGGGGCCCTCTGGGCTCAGGATATCGACCATGGGGTCGTCCTGCTCTACAGTCTCCTCCGCTTGCAAGCCCAGATTGAGGGCTACCCGGCGAAGCAGGTCTTGGTGTGCCCGATGGTCAATCGGGGGAGGGCCGGACACCAGTGTGCCCGCTACCGCCTCGTCTGGCGAGGAGGAAGAGGTCGGGGCCTTCTGCCCATCCTCATTGTCCTGCAATCCGGCATCAGCCAATTGTTCCTCTGCGGCCTGACCCGCAGCGTGGGATTGGGACGGCACCGTACTCGGTGCCGAGTCCACTCCTTCCCGCTCCGGTGGTCTAGAGACCATTGCCTCCCTATACGATGGCGGAGGGTGCCGCGGGGAGCGGGATCGGTACCCGGATGGCCCGAATCTCGAGGCCCTGGATGGGGGCCCTTGCTGGTGGTAGGCCCAGGGTGTCCAGAATGGCCATTGGCTCGGTTGGCCCCATTGGGACTGACCGTAGTCCCTGCTGGCCTGTGACCTATGGGCATACCCGCCGTACCGGTCTGAGTCAGTCCCCGAGACCACGGACGGTGACCTGGAAGGCCACGGTGGAGCCGTAGGATGGTGCCGGTCCGGTTTTGGGGAGTAGCGCCTCCGCGACCAGGACCTGGAATAGCGCCTCGCCGACCTGGACCTGGAACGGTACCGGTGATCGCGGGACCAGGAACGGCTGGTCGGCCTTGGGTAACGAACCGCCGACGCTTCGCGGTGCCGACTCGTGCTCGGTTGCTGAGTCGGTGCCGACAGCTTGCTGAAGCCCGACTGCTGCGGTGCTTCCTGCGCCGAGGGCAACCGGGAGTCCACCGAGGTGGAGCTCGACCGGGACCGGTTCCTGGAGCGGTGCCGAGACGGCGACCGTGATGGGCGCACCATCGCCGGCTTGCCTCTGCGCGGAAGCATCGGCGGGGCGCCCTCAGCGCGTGCCGGGGCCTCGACGGACAAAGCAATGAGGTCCTTAGCTGCCTCAAACGTGTCCGGAGTGGAGGGCTGTTCCACGAGCTCCTCCAGCCCTTCATCCTCGCTCGACGCGCCCATCCCAGGGCTCGACGGGCCTTTCGGCGCCGGAGCCACTACCGGGGTCCGTGTTGGGGCCGTATCGGCCTTAGGGGCACTCGAGGTCTTTACCGGTGCCGCCCTCTTGTGCGGGGAGTGTCCTCGGGCCTTAGGTTGGTCCTTCGCTTTCGCCGGCGAAGACGATCGGCGTCGTGTATTTCCCCTCTGGGTCGGTGCCGCGGGCTTCGGGTGACCCACCGGTGCCGGTTCCCGCACCGATGCCGGGGCGCTCCGCACGGAGGCAGACGGTGCCGTCGAAGTGGAGGGCTGTAACGCTGTCTCCATGAGCAGCTGCTTAAGCTCTCATTTTTAGTTCTTTAGGCTTAAAGGCCTTGCAGATCTTGCAGCGCTCTTTCTGGTGAGCCTCCCCCAGGCAACGGAGACACGAAGCGTGGGGGTCGCTCAATGGCATAGGCCTGCGGCACGTGGCACAAGCCTTGAAGCCTTGGGCGTGTGGCATACCCCGCCGCCCGGGGCCGGTGCCGGGGCTGAACAAACAACCCCAGCAGGAACTTTAAGTACCCTAATGAGCTGTTAACTACTGGCTAAACACTACTACAAACTAACTGATAACTGCTAGATAACACTAATGACTATTGCTAAGGGACACTCTCAGACGAGAGACAGAGTTGTTCCAACGCCGCCACAGACGGTAAGAAGGAACTGGAGGGGTCGGGTCGGCAGGGATATATGTACCCTGGAGCGGGGCGCCGCTCTGGCGGGAAGGAGGGGGCCCCGCTGGCCCGACAGGAGCCGCTAAGGGAAAAAGTTTCCGACGTCCGTGCACGCGGCGCGCGTACACCTAATGTGTAATGGACGTGAACAATCACTCAAAGAAGAACCGGCAGTCCTTCTCCATGGGGTACTGGGCGTATAGCTGATGGAATGTTTGGATAATGCACAGTCCACTTTTTCTTCTTTGACCCACCTTTCCCAACTGGAGGCACCATGCAGAAGTAACAATTGCTGGTATGATCTGTTGGCTCTCTCCAAATCATTGGCACTGCAAAAGGCATAGATTTCCTTTTCATGTTCAACCACTGGTGAAGATTTGTTGCACACAAGTGTTGCAGCATATGTGTGGGGCCCACCTCTTGTCCTGATCTCCAATTTTGCAGCCAAAATAAAGGTGATAGGCTTTCTTAACCATAGTGGTTATACTGCACTTTTGTGATGCAAAAGTCACTTCACCACAAACATAGCAGAAGTTATCTGCACAGTTCACACAAGTACGAGGCATTTCTGCTCACTTTGGCTAAACAGAAATGTGTCCCTTTGCAAAATCAAACACTGACAAGTAAGAGAGCACGACACTATATGATTTCTAGAGCTGATATAGGGCAATTTGTTCAGCAGAGTGATGTAAGCTTCGTTATGATTGCATCATCCATGACTTCTAGGAATAACATGATGCAATTCATATCATGTATGATGCAATACCAGCTTCAGATTGCATCATTCATTGTTTTGCCTAAAAAGCAAGTATTGTCCAAACCCAGTCATAGATTTATTCATAGATCCAGTCAAAGATGTATTTTAGTCATTTCTGGTTTAAATTGAGATCCCTTCCCTTTATAACTCACTTATCCTCCGCCATTCCCAAGTCAAGGGTCGTACATACTGACCCAATAGCATATCTTGAAAACTAGAGCCAATCAACAATTTTAAGCATCATTTTCATTCTCAGTGACCCAGAATTAGTAAAGTTTGACTACATTTATTTCAGAACCATTTTGGCTGTAGAGCAGTGTATTGCACCTCAGATTTCAGTTTACACATCCAGCCTTCTGTCTTAACTAAATAAGTTGGCAGTCTACACTCGGTTTATAATGGATAGTAACCAATCCATATTTATAATTCAGTAAATCTTGGCCTAACTGGTGACTGCTGCTTAGAACAGCCACATGACAAAAGCTAGCCGAGACATTAATTCATCCCTTAACATTATTAAAAGTCTTTAATTCTTTTTGTCAAGATTTTCTGGAGGAGTAGACTAAATACATTTTAAAGGATTAAAGTAAGAAAAACATAATTAACAACAAAATATGCAAAGAAAAAACAGTGTATAAAGCCTGATCACTATGTTTTCTGCCCAATAGGAGTATTTCCTGCCAGGCAAATTAACTGCTGTGAAGCTATTTCCCTCCTGTCTAATGTCCATTCTCACTACCCAGTAGTCAGTTATATTTATTATTAATCTAATTTGTATTGTACTTTCTGTAGGGCAGAGTCCATACTTATGTGCCTGTAAAAACATGAGCCACATTTATGGCACTACACACAAATAATTATTAACAATAGAAGCTGTGATTGAGACTACTGGCTAGACTGCCTGAAATTTTTCACATTACAGCTTTGCCTACTCAGTATTTTGTTTGTGGAACCAAGAGCCAAAATTTCTAGTGTTACCCCTCAAATTCTTTTTCTTTGCAAAAAAACATTCACATGCAAATTAACGGCTGCTAAGAAGCTATCTCAAATGTTTGCATGTGGTTTAAGCATTCTAACAGAGCTAAGTATGACTGCCCTCATTCACAGCTCTAAAAAGGAAAAATGTCAAACTCTAGAATTCATGGAGACTCAGTTCTCCAAAACAGCTCATACTTTATAAAACAAATCCTATTTGAGATTGGACAGCTCAAGGATTGGGTAATGGTATTTTAAAAGCATGTGATTAATCTACGATCACTTAAACGATAAGGACTGAAGAGCATTTAAGGACTCAAGCACCCCTGAGAACAAACTTTTAATACTATGGCTGCTGTGATGAACCTGCTAAACAGGTGACTACAATCCCCATAAAGCCTCTCCCCATGGCACATCCCTTTCTTCCTGGTAGGAGGAAAGACCGTGACCCAGGAAATGACTGGACACTTCTGGGAAGCAACAGAGCCATGGCTAGCCAGGAGCTGCAGAGATGCTGGATTCAGATATGAACCCCCAAGAATTGTACATAGAGTTAGAGCCCTGCAACCTAACCTGAAACCAACCGGACCAGACTACAAGTGTCATGTCCAGATTGGTTCAGGTCGGATGGGAAAACAACTGGATTCTCTTGGGCTCAGGTTGGTTCTCCTCCTGCCGGTGGGGTCGGCACAGCTGTGGCTGCATGTCTGCTTCTGCTGCCTTGCTACACTGTGTGCCTGTGGAGTGAGTGCACTGAGGCATCACAGCACCTCTCACTCTGCAGACTTGCAGTGCAGCTGGGAGTGAGGGACAGCAGGAGCTGGGCACACAGCCACCACCATGCCAACCACACAGGCAGGAGCAAGAGACTACCCAATGGACAGGAGGCAGCAGCAGCACTGATTCAGATTCAGGGTGAAGGATTGGGTCGGAAAATGACTCAATCCTTTTAGGAATGGGCTGGACCTAAAAATTAGGCCCAACCAGACTTCTAAACAGAGTCACATGTAGAACAGGTTATGACTGCTGGACATTACAGCTGGGTGCAGACTGTGTGGGACTTACAAGGGGAGCAGCAATTAATAGGCAGGGAGCCAGTGCAAAGGGGCCCCAGTGAGAGATACACCACTAAGTGATCCTAGCCTAGAAACCTGCAAGCCTCTATTTGCTTTGATTAGAGGCTGAATTGGAGAGGACACCCCAGGCACTAGGCCTGAAGAGCCCTAACTCTTGACTGGATGGCCTCCAGTGGCCCAAAGAAGAACCACTATTACTTACTTTGAACTGTAATTTGAACTGTACCTAGGGTATTTTCAACCTCTCTCTTTTTCTGCAATTCCTAATAAAATACCCTTGCACTTAGCTATGTGTCTGTGTATTAACTGGGCTCACCAGAGCCTACACGATGTAGCCGCCAAAGCACCTACAATGCTTGCCTCAAAGTTGCAGTGCATCTCATATGCTACTGGTACCTTAGAGATTTGGTGTACTCCGGCATTGAGCAGCCATAATAATTACACTAGTAATGGTAGAGGAGAATCAGAAGCCCACATATAATCCTGAAATTTATCCTGCGGCAAAGTTTATTTTATCATCATTATACCTATGTTTGAAAATCTGCATTTACACTTAAATACAATAATATAAGAATAATAGAAGAGGTATAAATAAGTTAGTCGTTCTGACTTCAGGAAGTTGTGGGTTGTCAGCACTTGTCAGGATCCATCCCTAAGCCAGATAAAAATAAGGCATGCCAGCAATGAGGGTTTAAGTGATTTTACCCCAAAACTAAACATCCCGGATAATGGGAATCTTAAGACACCTTATAAGGACGTAGTGATTTGCAGATAGTGCTGGGCATCTGCTCTTTGAAACATCAGGTCCTTCTAAAAGGTGAGTCAAGTTGAGTACTCAAAAACTGAGGCACTCAGATTCACTAGTGACACTGAAAATTCAGGCCAGATATATAAAAAATAGCTCTGAAACCCTGTAACACATTCTTTCATTTACTTCATGTTGTTGTGGGCTGCTTTGTAGCAGGTATTAGAGAACAAGCAACTCTTCATGGGAATTTTGAGGGGTAGAGGAGAGACAGCTTGTTTCATGATCATTCCCAAATGGTTAGTTTCTTCACTCAATTATTACTACCAAGAATATTTTTCTATGAATGAGAGACTTACTTGTCTTACTTCTTCTATGTCTCAAGTCATTATTCTCTGTGACATTGTCAAGGCTGGATCCCCACTTTGAACTTTAGGGTACAAATGTAGGGGCCTGCATGAAAACTTCTAAGCTTAACTACCAGCTTAGCTCTGGTTCTGCTGCCACCATTTCAATGGATTCCATTCCTGGGAAACCTTGAAAAACCTTCACCAATTCCCTGGTGAATACAGATCCAAACCCCTTGGATTTTAAAACAAGGAGAAATTAACCATCCCCCCTCCTTCCTCCCACCAACTCCTGGTGAATCAAGATCCAAACCCCTTGGATCTTAAAACAAGGAAAAATCAATCAGGTTCTAAAAAGAAAGCTTTTAATTAAAGAAAAAAAGGTAAAAATCATCTCTGTAAAGTCAGTATGGAAATTAACCTTACAGGGTAATCAAACTTAAAGAGCTCAGAGGACTCCCCTCTAGTCTCAGGTTCAAAGTACAGCAAACAAAGATAAACACTCAAGTAAAAGGTACATTTACAAGTTGAGAAAAACAAAGGAAAACTAACACGCCTTGCCTGGCTATTTACTTACAAGTTTGAAATAGGAGAGACTTGTTTAGAAAGATGTGGAGAACTTGGATTGATGTCTGGTCCCTCTCAGTCCCGAGAAAGAACACACACCCCAACAAAGAACACAAACAAAAGCCTTCCCCCCCCCCAAGATTTGAAAGTATCTTGTCCCCTTATTGGTCCTTTAGGTCAGATGCCAGCCAGGTTACCTGAGCTTCTTAACCCTTTACAGGGAAAAGGATTTTGGAGTCTCTGGCCAGGAGGGATTTTATAGTACTGTACACAGGACAGCTGTTACCCTTCCCTTTACAGTTATGACAGACATCATATTCCTCAGAGAATCTAAATTATGCCACCATAAAGAGATGCGTTAAGCAAATGCTAGGCATGGAAAGTAGGAAGAGATTAACCCAAGGAAGAAAGATTCTGTTTTCATACAACTCTAAACAAGTGAGGAGAAAAATATTTAAAATCAATCAATCAGATTATTCTCTAAACTGCATGATTATTAAAATTTGCCATTGTGTCAGTCTTTAAATGCCATTTTAATGTGAAATAAGGCAAATGTAATTTTTACATCCGCCTGTGTCTAAATTTTATAAATCCTTTTAGGCAGGGACAATTAATAATCTCAAGGGAATATTCCAATTGATCTACAAGTTTTCACAAATGGTTTTAGCTAAAAATCTATGGAATGTCTATATTTGGCGCTAGTTTCTATGCCCAATGTCAATGTAAGGCAAGGGTTATTTCAAAAGCATGCTTTACACTGAAAAAATAGGCATTTTTAGCGGCACATAGTTTTTATTTTTTAAACCTTATTTTATTTAAACTACGTACATAAAATACCATAGCAGTGTCAGATGAATTGTGTCATATTAAGGACATTTGAAGCTGTGCTTTTTATGTGATTGTTGTGCTTAAGCAGCAGCTACCATCTGACCTTTATAAGGATAACAGGAGAAACTTAATGAAGGAAAACATCCGAGTGCTGTACAAAAAGAAAGGATTTTTTCCACTTCGGCATTCAGGGCAAAGCCATATAAACGGTTTTGCTAGTTCAGCCACTGAAAGTTCATCACTTGGTAGCTCCGATTATTAATGGAACAGAACAGTCTAGCACTATTTTCACCCATATTTACAGTATCACTTTAGTTATCCAAAACTCCTTGTTATTCAAACAAGAATCATGTTCCTGACATGTATTAGTTAGAGTGAAAGTTCCTTTGGATTACCTGAAACCTCAAATATCTGAACCTATTCTATGTCCCCTTTTAAATGGAGGACCCACTGAATACTTATGCCAATTGTATATCACTAGGGCTGTGTCTACACTAGCATTTTTGTTGGTATAACTTGTGTCGCTCAGGGGTGTGAAAAAACACCCCTCCGAGTGACAGAAGCTACACCGACAGATGCGCCGGTGTGCACAGCGCTATGTCAGCGGGAGAGTGTCTCCCGCCAACATAGAGCAACTACACACGTGATCTTACAGCAGCACAGCTGCATTGTGCCATTGTAAACTTACTAGTGTAGACAGGGCCTAATCTTTGCAACTCCAAAAGCAGTTAGAAAACATCCCATTTATCATCCAATAGACACACTGAGTTTGGACTGAAAACTTGTATCAAGAAGAAGACAACTTATAGAATAATCCTTCCGTGGAGGAGAGAGGCTCACTCCTGTAGGCTGTGGGACTGACAAAGACCTGGTGAGATGGGGTAAGATGTGCCCAGCTAGCACCCTGCTAGCCATGGAGCCAATGCTGCAGGAGGCAGCATTCTAAGATGTGGCTCTGAGTAGGTCTACAAGCAACACTGACGGTGGGCGACATTCAGACATAGGCTGGCCCTTCCTTCACAAGTACATGTCCAAATGACATCAGGGCAGCTATACCTGCTGTCAAGGCTCCTTCCCCACTCTGAACTTTAGGGTACAGATGTGGGGGCCTGCATGAAAACTTCTAAGCTTAACTACCAGCTTAGATCTGGTCCGCTGCCACCACTCCCAATGTGCTAATTCCCTTCCCTGGGTAGCCTTGAGAGACTCTTCACCAATTCCCTGGTGACTACAGATCCAAACCCCTTGGATCTTAAAACAAGGAGAAATTAACCATCCCCTCTCCTCTCTTCCACCAACTCCTGGTGGATCAAGATCCAACCCCCTTGGATCTAAAAACAAGGAAAAATCAATCAGGTTCTTAAAAAGAAGGCTTTTAATTAAAGAAAAAGGTAAAAATCATCTCTGTAAAATCAGGATGGAAAATAACTTTACAGGGTAATCAAACTTAAAGAGCCCAGAGGAATCCCCCTCTAGCCTTAGGTTCAAAGTTACAGCAAACAGAGGTAAACACCCTAGTAAAAGATACATTTACAAGTTGAGAAAACAAAGATAAAACTAACGCCTTGCCTGGCTGTTTACTTACAAATTTGAAATATGAGAGACTTGTTCAGAATGATTTGGAGAGCCTGGATTGATGTCTGGTCCCTCTTAGTCCCAAGAGCGAACTCCCCCAAACAAAGAGCACAAACAAAAGCCTTCCCCCCACCAAGATTTGAAAGTATCTTGTCCCCTTATTGGTCCTTTGGGTCAGGTGTCAGCCAGGTTACCTGAGTTTCTTAACCCTTTACAGGTAAAAGGATTTTGGAGTCTCTGGCCAGGAGGCATTTTATAGTATTGTACACAGGAGGGCTGTTACCCTTCCCTTTATAGTTATGACACCTGCTACCACAAGGACTTCACTAAAACAGTAACAATTCTAAGCACAATTGTCATGAGTCCGAGCATCTGGCAGCTGGGTCTGCTGTCCTGGCTCAGAGCAGCACAGGAAGACTCCACCAAGGAGCTGGGTGGGAAGTCTGAGCACCAATGTGCAGTTGAGGACATGATGGCAGTCCAGAACATACAGCTAGAGTGAAAGCCTGCCAGCAATCCTGTTACAATTACAACTGTAATGCTAGGAGAGGAGGCATCCATTCCACTATCCCTAAAACTGTTCCGAGAACCAATTGAGGAGAAGCAACTTTCTTCAGTAAAGTTGATTGGAAACAATAAAATACTTCTAAAACAAAGTCCAGCGCAACCCATTTGTCTTAAAGCTGAATAATAATCACAAGCAATGGACTGCTTTGACAACGATAGAAGGCAAGGAATAAACAACCAGCTTCATCAGCTTAAAGTCTGAGGACAGACGCTCCACACTATGAGGTTCAGTTCAGCTAGAAGATTACACAGAAGGTGGCCGGAGGTTGTGGGGGAGTAGTGCTCCCACACTGGTTTCCTGGAACCTGCTTACTGATTGCCAATTAGCGGGGTTGTGAAGCATAAGATACGCCTTTGCAACATACTACTGTTAATAAGAAGAGATTGGGTACCAACACCACAAAATTGCTGCTAACAAAAGGAAAAAGGAGCTTCAATGAAAGTTAATCAGACAAGGCTGTATCATATTTAATAGACTTAATTCTGAGTTTTGCACAAGCCTAACATGATTCAGGTTGAAGACTGGAGCTGGCAAGTTAACACGCCTTAAGGTTAAGGAGGAGCTACTAGAAGCCAAGCAGTCTCTGAAGAACCTGGAAGGACATGAGCTGAGTCTGGAAAAAGATCACTGTAGAATCAGGCATAAGCACATCCTATTTATGCCCTCTCTGATCTGGACTGTCCCCTTTGCACTAAAGTTAATCGCCTCTCACTCTCGGCCACTTACAGTAGTGGCTAAGGGCCACCCAAGAATGGAGCCTCATTGCGCTCGGTGCGGTACAAACAGTACCTACCTAGACAAGTTTACAGTCTGAATAGACAAGACAGACACATGGGGGGGGGGGGGGAGGAAGAGAAGAACAGAGTGAAAAATGTGATAGTCGCAAATGCTAGTTCCACAATTATTTAGGGGTGACTTAGGAGAGGATAAGCTAAATGGGGGGGGGGGAACGAGGGGCTGGAGGGGAGAAGAGGAGCAGGACTGGTGCGAAGCTAAGGTGTAGAGTCTGTGAGAGAGGGGAAGAGGAATCAAAAGAGTTGGAGCAAGCAACCAATCAGCCCCATTTACCAATACCTAAGGGACAAGGCACGTGTCTTGTATTTTGAAATTTTACCTCCAACTCAGCTGAGCTCAACTGTCTGGCTTCTAGCCACAGGAGTGAGGGATCCAGGTGGGAAAATCCAGAATAACGAATTTTAGGGGGGATAAAACGACAACCCCTGGAGAACAGTGCTCCGGAGGGGGCGGGACTGCGCACTCCAGCGGATCAAAGCAACTTCAATATAACGCGGTTTCACCTATAAAGCGGTAAGATTTTTTGGCTCCCGAGGACAGCGTTATATCGGGGTAGAGGTGTACTTTTTTTTTCCACAGGACAACTGCCTCATTCAGTGCAGAGAATGGATGATGCTCACTTAATAAGCAGCTATTCAACGTTTTGATTTCTTTACATTGTCAGTGTGTAACCCTAAGCCTTATTTGTGGCACACGCTTCAAACCCTGTTCTGAAGACAGAGTTATTGATTTTCCTCATAGGATTTTCTTATGTTGCTCCCAAGTATAGTATCTGAGTGCGTCACAAATATTAATGAATTTATTCTCACAACACCCTTGGGAAGTGAGAGAGTGGTATCATCCCCTTTTTAAAGGAGCAGAGCTGAACCACTCTGACATTAAAGATCAAAAGCATCCTCTAATTTTGGATGCCCCATTTGAGATTTTTTAGAGTACTTAGTTTTATACAGCACTTCATATTTTCGAAGCACAGCTCCCAGTGATGTCAGCTGCTAGTGCTCAAAACTTTTGCAAATCAGACCTAAGGGTCTCAAACCAGGCACCCAGAAAATAAGGACCATCCACTCCATGTCCACCTGTGAAAAATGTAGTTTAAGAAATTTTCCCAGCATCACACAGGTCGTCTCTGGCAGAGGCAGGGATAGAATCCAGTTCTCCAGGGCAGCATCTGCCTTAACCATGAGACCATTGTTTCTTTTCTTTTAATCCCATCTCATTCACCACACACCTTCCAACTTCTGAAGCAAATGAGAGGGGGGGGGTCTTACAAACAACAGCCTCTTTCACTACACAATCGTGATTCAACCCCATAGCTGGTTCATCCTGCGCAATGTATGAGGCAGGGGGTCACAAGGAAAAGACAGTATGCGATCACGTAACAAAAGATTGTTAGAGAGTAAAGACCAGTCCAGTGATTAAGGATCTAGCCTAGGACTCAGAGACCCATTTTCAATTCCTGCTCTGCCGACTTCCTGTATGACCTTGGTCAAGTCACTAGCCTATCTGTGCCTCAGTTCCTCATCTGTGAAATGCGGATAATAATACTTCCCTACCTCACAGGGGTGATGTGAGGACAAACACACTGAAGGCTGTGAGGTGCTGAGATACTATGATAACGGGGAACATAAGTACCTAAAATAAATCAATGCATGCACACAAGGGGCCAAATTAAGGTTATCCAGGTAAGAGAAGGTTACTCACCTTGTGCAGTAACTGAGGTTCTTTGAGCTGTGTCCCCCTGTGGGTGCTCCACTTCTGTGCATCCCAGCGCCGTCGATTGGACATTTACGGTAGCAGTGTCCGCGTGGGTCACGCGTGTGCAGTAGGGGTCAGGCAGGGCCATTGGTGCTGCATCTAGCATGTGCATGACCCGAGCCCTCCAGTTCCTTCTCTACCGCAGAATCCCAACTGCGAACTCCGAAGTAGAGGGGAGGAGGGCAGGTAGTGGAGCACCCACAGGGGGACACATCTCGAAGAATCTCAGTTACTGCACAAGGTGAGTAACCTTCTCTTCCTCTTTGAGTGCTGTCCCTGTGAGTGCTTCACTTCAGGTGACTGTAGAGCGGTGCCCCTCAGAAGGCAGAAGGGACTTTGGGTTTGTTTGAGTCATTGAGGTAAGTACGGTTAGGCCAACTATGGCGTCAGCCCTGGAATCGTGAGTGATTGCATAGCGCTCAGTAAATGTATGGACGGAGGCCCAAGTGGCTGCCTTACAAATCTCTAATATTGGAACATTGTGTAGAAACGCCATCAAGGTTGAAACAGATTGTGTAGAATGCACTCTGATGTGCATAGGAGGTTCCGTGTTCTGAATATGGTAACACTTTGAATGCATGTGGAGATCCATTTAGGCAATCTCTGAGTGGATATCATGTCGATTGGTGGAGGGGTCTCTGATACCTTCTTCTCTTTGCAAGTGGGATATAAAAACCCAGAGTGCACAGAGTGACTCGAGAGTCCATCATTGAGTGGAGCAAATTGTCAGTCTTATTCAAGAACAACTTTTCTCTATCAAAAGGCAAGTCTTCTACTTTCGTTTGCAGTTATCTAGGGATGCCTGAGGCCTGCAACCAGGATGCCCGGCGCAACACTACGGCCCTGGCCCTGGTTCTGGCTGCCACGTCCGTGACGTCCAAAGACGCTTGGAGGGCTGTTTTAGCTATGAGTTGACCCCCATTTACAATGGCCTGAAATCGTGACTGTTTCTCCTCAAGGAGCTCCGCTGTGAACAAGTTTCCCATAGTTATCATAATCGTATTTAGCCAACAAGGCCGAATAGTTGGTGACTCTGAATTGTAACGTGCTCGAAGAATAAACTTTGTGCCCGAACAGGTCAAGCCTCTTGTATTCCTTATCTTGTAGTGTCAATCTAAACGGAGTTTGTTTACCGCATTGGTTAGCGGCATCGACTACCAAAGAGTTGGGAGGCAAACGTGAGAAGAGGAAGTCTAGCCCTTTGGCAAGGACGTAATACTTCCTATCCGCCCTGCATGTTGACAGAATTGAGGCCAGCGTCTGCCAGACTCTCTCTGCTGGTTCCAGGTGTAATAAGATGAGGCCCTGAAACATAAACCCTTATCAGAGGCCCAGTACGAGGCCTGAAGCCTGAACTAAAGTAATGGTCAAGACTTTGCTAACATAAGGCAAAGTTAAGCTGTGAGCCAGGGGCAGGCACTGCTCACAGAAGCTGGCAAAGAAAGGGCTGATGCTGCAAGAAGATACATATCTAAAAGGTACTGAACACTAGATATCAGAACACTCCAATACTTGCACATTCCACAGATAACAAGGAACAAGCTGACCTATCCCAATGACAGGGCCAAAAGGATAATATGATGAATAGAGTTGTTTTGTTCAAACCAACATGTACAAGGTGAGAGGCTGTACCTTGCTACATAGTGGGGCTGTACCTTGTTACGTAGAGGGGTTGCACCTCAATACGTCAGGAGTGATGTGTAACTTGTTTGTACCTGTGTATAAGAATGCATCCCTGGGGTGGTGTCTTGGTCCAGCCTAGGGGGCAGTGGAAAGTCCCGCCACTGACTGAGCTGAGTCCATTGTCAGGGAGTACATATGTACTGGCTAGCAGCACCTTAGCAGCACCTTGGACTTCGTTTGCCTGGGAGCTGGAGACTGTATCTTTAAAGGCAATAAACCTGGCCAACGTGCCTTCGTACTTTACTAGAGTCTGTGGTCATTGGGGGTTCTCTCAGGATCTGCTGTGTCAGCTATCTGCGCAGAGCTGGGGCAGCACACAGAGGGAACACACACATGCAGCCGATTGATATCAACATTGAACAGAGCAGAGCACCACACGGGTAGCATCTGACAACACCAGGCTTGCATCATTGATGGGGAGAGTGATCTTGGAAGTAGATGACGGTTGTAGGATTTGTACCAGCTTGTGCTGGTTTGTCTGCACTTCCTCCAATGGGATGTCCTGGCTTTGAACAACCAGGAACTATTTAAGCAGGAACTGCTTGAAGTCGTCCACCGAAGTAGGCGGTGGTGGCATGATCGCCTCATCCAGGGAAGATGAGTGCTGGAGATGTAGCTTCCTGGTCTATGCCTGTTTCAGTGACATCCCCAACTTGCTGAACCTCCGTGGGCTGCGGGGTGGGAGAAATGGGGTTAGACCTCAGTTCGCCTCTATGAACCGTGGGTGGACTGGAGTGGGGGCTCCAGTAAGTTGCCCAGGGTTCCCAGTGTACCCATTGCATTGGGAAGGCCATTGGTGGATACATACACAGTGGTCCGCACCATGGTTGAGCCATCTTGTTGTAATAGCATCTCGGCCCCATATGGCTCCAAGGTGGTCATCGCTCTTTCAGTGATGAATGGTGTGGTGAGAAAGTGCATGGTTCCTGCACCTCATCATCGTCTTCCCTGGACGAATGTACCGCTTCATGAGAAATGTGGGGATCTCCTCCATAGCCCACGGGGGAGCACTCAGTACCAAGTAATGGGGACTGCGATGCTGATGATAGAATCACATTTCTCCGTTGCAGCAGAGACTGTGGCAGTTCTGATGTCGGTACCATTGGTGTTGAGGGGGGTGCTCTCGTCAGTGCCAACAGATGCTGCGGCGGTTTGGTAAGTGCTGGCTTGGTTTTCTCCACTTGGTTTTCTCCACTAGTGCCAACTGGGGCGGAGGCATGGTGCCTGAAGAGACGCTCGGTACCGAGCCCCTTACAGGTGAACTCAGTGCTGTGGAGGAGGCATGTCTTCATCTGTGCTTTGATTCCGTCTCCTTCGTTCGGACTTGGCAGTGCCAGAAGTACCCAGAGCATCATAGGTGCTCACCCAAGCATGTGTTGGCATCAGGGATAGCGACCTGGCAGGAGACCGCCATTGCTTCTGCAGCCCTCTTCCTCAGTCTTTTGGAGGATATGTCTCCTGTTCCTACAGGAGGAGTGCCCAGAGAGGCAGTCCATGTGTATGTTTCAGGTTGGAGAAATTTCTCCATCAAGATCATTTTTAGCCTGAGATCCAGGTCACGCGGGTCTCTAGCTTTCAGATTGCTACAGTGGGCGCATTTTTGTGGAATATGCGCCTCACTGTGACATTGTACGCACACAAGGAGTGCCTGTCCAAAATGGGCATTGCTTCATGGCAGAAGCCACATCGCTTGAACCCTGGGGAACCAGGCATCTTCACGGTTAACCACCCCCAGTGCAGTATGGATAATTAGAGAACAAACTTTTTTTGTAATGAAAATAACTATAACACTAACTTTATATATGACTATATGACAATCTTCCTGGACATTCTATTACAGATTTAAAAGTAGCCATAGTTGAACAAAAAAACTTCAGAAACAGACTTCAAAGAGAAACTGCAGAACTAAAATTCATTTGCAAATTTAACACCATTAATTTTGGGCTTGAATAGGGACTGGGAGTGACTGCCTCACTACAGAAGCAGCTTTTCCTCTCCTGGAGTTGACTGACACCTCTTCATCAATTGTTGGGAGTCAACTACATCCACCCTGATTGTATTGGTCCTGTCAACACTGGTTCTCTACTTGTGACATAACTCCCTTCTCTTCACGTGTCAGTATAATAATGCCTGCATCTGTAATTCTCAGTCCATGTATCTGAAGAAGTGGGTTTTTTTTATCCATGAAAGCTTATGCCCAAATAAATCTGTTAGTCTTTAAGGCCTGGTCTACACTAGGCGTTTATGTCGAAGTTAGCGCCGTTACATCGAATTAACCCTGCACCCGTCCACACCGCGAAGGTATTTAGTTCGACATAGAGGTCTCTTTAATTCGACTTCTGTACTCCTCCCCGACGAGGGGAGTAGCGCTAAATTCGACATGGCCATGTCGAATTAGGCTAGGTGTGGATGGAAATCGACGCTAATAGCTCCAGGAGCTATCCCACAGTGCACCACTCTGTTGACGCTCTGGACAGCAGTAAGAGCTCGGATGTTCTGAACTGCCACACAGGAAAAGCCCCGGGAAAATTTGAATTTGAATTCCTTTTCCTGTCTGGCCAGTTTGAATCTCATTTCCTGTCTGGACATCGTGGCGAGCTCAGCAGCACTGGCAACGATGCAGAGCTCTCCAGCACTGATGGCAGTGCAATCTCAGAATAGAAAGAGGGCCCCAGCATGGACTGATCGGGAAGTCTTGGATCTCATCGCTGTGTGGGGCGATGAGTCCGTGCTTTCCGAGCTGCGATCCAAAAGACGGAATGCAAAGATCTATGAGAAGATCTCTAAAGACATGGCAGAGAGAGGATACAGCCGGGATGTAACGCAGTGCCGCGTGAAAATCAAGGAGCTGAGGCAAGGCTACCAGAAGACCAAAGAGGCAAACGGACGCTCCGGATCCCATCCCCAGACATCCCGTTTCTACGAGGCACTGCATTCCATCCTCGGTGCGGCCGCCACCACTACCCCACCACTGACTGTGGACTCTGAGGATGGGATAGTGTCCACGGCCGGATCCTCGGACATGTTAGCGGACGGGGAAGATGAGGAAGGAGATGAGGAGGACGAGGCAGTCGACAGCGCTCACAACGCTGATTTCCCCGACAGCCAGGATCTCTTCATCACCCTTACAGAGATCCCCTACCAACCCTCCCCAGCCGTTACCCCAGACACAGAATCTGGTGAAGGATCATCCAGTAAGTGTTGTAAACATCTAAACATTTATTTGTAACAGAACATGATTATTAACAATTTAAAAAATGGGTTTCTCATGATTAGTTTGATTAACTTAACGGTTCAGTCATGGGCAGTGCAACTATTTGAAAAAAATCTAGCAATGTCCGGTTTTGCATGATTGTCCTGCCCAAGCCGCTCTACTGTTTAGTCCCTGCTACTGCAGCTACAGTAAGATGCGGTCTATATGTCCGGGGATGGAGCAGAAATCCTCCTGGGACATCTCAAGGAAGCTCTCCTGCAGGTAATTTGAAATCCGCTGCATTAGGTTCTTGGGGAGAGCGGCCTTATTGGGTCCTCCGTAGTAGGACACGTTGCCGCGCCACGAGACTAGCAAGTACTCTGGAATCATTGCTTGGCACAGCATGGCGGCATACGGCCCTGGTCTTTGAAGGCTTTCCCGGAGCATTCTCTGTCTGTCGCTCTCAGAGATCCTCATGAGGGTGATGTCGCTCATGATGACCTGCTTTGAATGAGGTAGGGGAATGTTAGTGTTGGGACTGCTTTACCGTTCCTTTACAGAACTGTAACCGCTGGTTTGCAGCCACGCGGTGGAGGCGGGAGAGGGTCAGCCGAAAGGGATCGTTCCCGGGGACAGCCGCGAGGGTGTGGGACAGGAGCAGACTTCCTGCTTGCCGGATTGCTGGCAGCAGGGACCGACATTGATTTCAATGTGAAATGAGGCCATTGCTAATATTAAAGTTTTAAGCTGCCACGAATCTACGGCTTACCATGTCTGCGTGCAAGAGCAATTCCGTTGTCCTGACAGGGTTCTCAAAAGTGCTCTGCAAAACCCCAGACACTGAATGCGAAGGCCGAGAATTCGACCTTGTGCTGAGTGCGCATGTGATAGGTGCTGTGCATGGTCCTGTTCACAGAGAAAGACTATGTTCTTTGTTCACAACTACATTTATCTTTCTGAGGAATTCACTCCCTTTTTCCCATTCCCACAGCCCCATCTGCGACTGTCTCACAACCTAGCCTGTCATCACACTCCCAGAGGCTAGGGAGGATTAGGCATAAGAAGAAGAGGACACGGGAGGACATGTTCTCAGAGCTTATAGCCTGCTCCCGAGCCCAGGCAGCACAGCAGACCCAGTGGCGGGAGAACTTGTCCCAAATGCACCAAGCCAACATGGATCGGGAGGAGAGGTGGCGTCAGGAAGACCAGCAGGCGACTCAAACCCTGCTTGGACTACTGAGGGAGCAAACGGACACGCTCCGGCGCCTTGTGGATGTTCTGCAGGAACGGAGGCAGGAGGACAGAGCCCCGCTGCAGTCCATCTCTAACCGCCCTCCCCCGCCACCAAGTCCCATACTCCCTTCACCCAAAGTGCACAGAAGGAGAGGCGGCAGAGTCCCTGCTAACTCTCACTCCACCCCTGCAGAGAGCTCGAGCAGCAGAAGGCTCTCAGTCCCCAAAGTTTGACAAGTTCTTTCCTTCCCGCCTGACACAAGCCCCCGTCCAAGTTTCACTTCCCAGTCCCATGTGTAGTTGATAATAAAAAATATGTTTCTGTTAACTACTGTTTCCATCATGTTCTTTTGGAGGAGGGGGGGGAAAGGGGGTTGGTAATTGGACAGGACAGTCACCTTTGGCAGGGTACATAGTAGGGGGCAGGCACAGCAGCAGGGCACATACATAGTGCAGTGATGCAGTGACTACTTACCCTGGTTAGTCTGGGAGGTTCTTTTCATGTTATGTGGTGGGGGGTGGGTTGCTCTGTGACTTTGTGTCAGGGGAGGGCAGTTAGAGATCTTAAGCGGCGGTCCTTAGGCAGGATCACAGAGCCACACAGCAGGGGATCTGTAACCGTCCCACCCCTGCCACAAACTCACATAGACCCCCCATACACACAGTCCGTATCAGGAGGGGTGACAGGCTCCGTTGAAAGAACCATCCCACCGCAGCGGAGCCTGTCAGTCCTTGAGTTTAGAAGCTGCATTCGCGCGACTACACTACACCCGCTCCGCACCACAGTCTGCGTCCCAGTTTTAAAAAATTCCCGCGAAAACAGTATTAAAGAAAACGGTGTGCTTTAACAAAGTAGAACTATTTTTATTTTGAAACGTGTGTTGGAAGTGGGGTGAAGGCTTCTCTGTACACAAAATTAGAAAGTCACAGGTTACCCTGCTCACTCAGGAACTTTGCTTTCAAAGCCTCCCGGATGCACAGCGCTTCCCGCTGGTCTCTTCTAATCGCCCGGCTGTCTGGCTGTGAGTAATCAGCAGCCAGGCTAATTTCCTCAACCTCCCACCCCGCCATAAAGGTCTCCCCCTTGCTCTCACAGAGATTGTGGAGCACACAGCAAGCTGCTATAACAATGGGGATATTGGTTTCGCTGAGATCACAGCGAGTCAGCAAGCTTCTCCATCTCCCCTTGAGACGTCCAAAAGCACACTCCACCACCATTCTGCACTTGCTCAGCCGGTAGTTGAAGAGTTCTTTTTCAGTGTCCAGGGCACCTGTATAGGGCTTCATGAGCCAGGGCATTAGCGGGTAGGCTGGGTCCCCGAGGATGACTATAGGCATCTCCACATCCCCAACAGTTATTTTGTGGTCCGGGAAGTAAATACCTTGCTGCAGCCGTCTAAACAGACCAGAGTTCCTGAAAACACGAGCGTCATGAACCTTGCCCGGCCATCCGACATTGATGTTGGTAAAACGTCCCCTGTGGTCCACCAGTGCTTGCAGCACCATGGAAAAGTAGCCCTTTCTGTTAATGTACTGGCTGGCCTGGTGGTCCGGTGCCAGGATAGGGATGTGAGTTCCATCTATGGCCCCACCGCAGTTTGGGAATCCCATCGCTGCGAAGCCATCTATGATCGCCTCCAAGTTTCCCAGGGTCACTACCTTTGGCAGCAGTACATCAACGATTGCCTTGGCTACTTGCATCACAACAACCCCCACGGTAGATTTGCCCACCCCAAACTGGCTCGCGACTGACCGGTAGCTGTCAGGCGTTGCAAGCTTCCAGAGGGCTATGGCCACTCGCTTCTGGACAGTCAGGGCTGGTCGCATCCGGGTGTCATTGCGCTTCAGGGCAGGGGACAGCAACTCACAAAGTTCAAGGAAAGTTCCCTTCCGCATGCGGAAGTTTCGCAGCCACTGTGATTCATCCCAGACCTGCAGCACTATGCGGTCCCACCACTCAGTGCTTGTTTCCCGTGCCCAGAATCGCCGTTTCACAGCATCAACATGACCCATTGCCACCGTGATGTCCTCGGCGCTGGGTCCCCTGCTTTCTGAGAGGTCTGTGCTACTCTCAGACTTCAGGTCATCACCGCGTTGACGTAGCCTCCTCGCCTGACTTTTCTGCATCTGCCTCAGGGCAACCTGTATGATAAGCTGCGAGGCGTTGAGAGCGGCCACAACTGCAGCGATGGTTGCAGTGGGCTCCATGCTCACAGTGCTGTGGCGTCCGCGCTGTCAATGACTTGAAAAGTGCGCGAAATGATTTCCCGCCGGCGCTTTCAGGGAGGGAGGGAGGGCGGGAGTGATGGACGGATGACGACAGTTACCCAAAAGCACCCTGGCCCCTTTTTTTTTTACCCAGAAGGCATTTGCGGCTCCACCCAGAATTCCAATGGGCGGCGGGGACTCCGGGAACTGTGGGATAGCTGCCCTCAGTGCACCGCTTCCAATGTCGACGCTTTCCCCGTTAGTGTGGACTCACAAAGTCGAATTACTGTCCTTAGTGTGGACACACACGTTCGACTTTGCAATATCGATTCCAAATATTCGATTTAAGTAAAATCGAACTACTCTCGTAGTGTAGACAAGGCCTAAGATGCCATCGGACTCCTTGTTGTTTTAGTGGATACAGACTAATACGACTACCCCCTGATACTTGACTGCCCCAGAGCTCCATCTTCAGCCGAGGACGGTTCAAAAAGCACTAGAGAGCTCAGGTCGTGTGCACGCTAGACATGGCACCAGTGTCACTGTGAGATGCCTACTGCACACATGCAACCAGCACAGACACTGCTACATAAATCTCTGATCAACAGTGCTGGGACGCACCAACCTCCGAAGTAGAGCACCCACAGGGACAGCACTTGAAGAACCTTAATTCTGATATTTCCTAATGTGTGAGTGCTTGACATTGCAACCTTAATATTATTTTAAGTTTTGTGTATGTGATTTCCTTTAAAAAAAAAAACTGAACAAAACAGAAATTCTATCGTGTGGCATTATATTGACATCCACATGGTTCATCAGTAGGATTGGAACTGTTAGATCCACTACACAGACCTCTGAAACTTGAACCAACAGGATAACGGATAATGCTAGTAAGGTAGTCAGCTTCTATGTGGACCAGCCACTAGGGTGGAATAAGAATTTTCCACCATTTTTCAAAGAGGAATGCTGGGATTTGGGAATCCTTGGCTCCATTCCAGGTTCTGGAGGGGAATGTGCCCTGCACAGACCTTCTGCCCCTGCTCCCCCCAAGTTTGACCCTTTCTTCCCATGTCCCCTCCAGCCTGTCCCTGTGCTAGTCCTATTTCCTTATCCTAGTTTCACCCCCCACTCCAGCTTCCTGTACCATTCTTCTATCCCACCCCGGCTCATCCCAGTACCAGTCTTTGTCCAGCCAGTCCTAGTCTGCCCCTCCAAACTCCATATCCGATCCCACTCTTCCCCCAGCCCAGTTCCCACTCCCAGTTTTCCCCTCCACTTTCCTTGCCCAGCCAGATCCAATCTCCCCCACCAAACACACCCATTCCCAGTCTTCCCTTTGCTCCTCTGTTCCATCTATTATCTCTTCCCCCTACTCTGAACTCTGTGCATTTCAGTCAGTTTCCTTCCACCTCCTCCTGCTGCCAGGGCCACAACAGGAATAGCACTGAGAGCACAGAAGAAAGGCCTGGTGCCACAGCTTCCAAGATCAGAACTGCAGAGAAAGTCCTACTCAGCTCCTGCAACCTCAGGGGTTGTACAGAAAGAATCTTTGGGAAAATGTAATAGTGAAACCCTAATAAGTATCTACTGAACACATGATGTGCCTTTTTTTGTTTTAAAAGACTTGGCCAAATTTGGGTAGTTTTCCATGGAGACAGCAACAGGCATCTCTCTAACACAAAAGTCACCCTTGCAAAAAACAAAACATGCGGGCACTAGAACCTCTCAACAACAACAAGCTGAAATATTTCTTTTCAATATTGACAAACAACGTAGTTTCCCTAATCTCATTCTCTGAAAAAGGATGAATCATTTTGCTGAAACTTGCGGGGAGGGGGTGGAGAACCCACCCTCAGGCAGACAGTTGGCACAGTAAGTTTCAGTCCAAATGGTTAAACGTTGGCAAAGTGATAAGCAACTGAAAACAGGGTCTTATAATGGGAAGAGTCAGGCAACTTTAATTATAGGCTGTGCTATTAGCTCCACTTAAAATAACTCATAACCTTCGGGGCTAAGTACGTCATACCACTGGCAAACTGGAGAGGTTTCACCTTCAATGATATATGAAACTTAACTTTAGTCCTTATGGGTCATCAGATATTGAAATGCCAAACCATCATTGGTGCAGAACTGATTATCTCCTATCTGATTTACTTGTGTAATTTTGGAAAGTTTCATATTTTAAAGATATGTGAAAAAGGTATTTTGAAAACAGGCATTTGATGCGGCCCCAGAATTTGGAACACTGGAAGAGGTTCCGAGGAGATGAATTAGTGGGCATAGCACAGATAGGATGGTCAAAGATGCATGATAAATGCAATTTATCATATCGCTCTTATCACAGAGAACTGATCTTGTATTAAACTGCTCAAACACAAGGGTCATTGTCCACTGACAACTTGCACCCCAGAGATAAGACTGCATGGGCAACCAGTGGGACTGGTATTGAGTATTATACTCTGTTTACACCTGCTCATTGGTCTACACTTGCCTGGTCACTCCATGCTCACCGCTTAATGAAACAATTACATGACTTTCCAGCCAATCCTAGGCCACAAGTTTTCCCCCATGTATCTAAATCCATCCACATTTCTATGTTATGGAGCAGTAACCAACATGGAGCCAAATGTTGCCTTCAGTCAGGGACCTCCAGTTCCTACTGAAGACTATTTTAATTGCAGACACATGAGGGCAGAATTTGATCTCCTTTATAGATCCAGTGAGGTCATATGGCTTCCTTCCAATCTGGAATGTTGGTATGAAATCCCAGGTGACCAAAGAGGAAAATAGGCGAGAAAATTCACTCAAGTAACGTATCAAATAAAGTCCCTACTCCACTTAAGCAACAGCTACTGTTTAAGGTTACATCTATGTGGAATACTTCCAATTAAAGTGAATTAACCTCTGAACAATCCTCTCCCCCCCCCCCCCCCGTTCAAGTTGAATATAAGAGAATTAAAGTGACAAGCCTATCCCTGCAATAATATTTTGCATGTAGCTTTTTGGAAGAAAGAGGAGGGGTTGCTTTCTCCAGTTATTATGAAAAGCTGTCAGGCACACCCTATCATGTCGGGGCATGCATTCTAGCAAGTAACGCCTCCAAGAACAAGATAAGGATATTACTAATTTTGAATACATCAGAAGAACTGAGAAAAATTGTAAGACACATTATTTTCAGATAATGTTATATTTATACAGAAAAAGATATGGAAAAGAACTGCGTAAGGGACAAATCCAATTGAGTTCTTTTATCTTCCATCAACATACACCTTGAGGGAATAAATATCTGTCATAAGGGTAAATGAGGTCCACAAAGCAGTGAAGCTGTGTCAGTCATTTAACTGTAACATGAATAGCACACCGGAACATTCTACTGTTCCCAATGCTAAAAATGTCTTTTTATTAACGGGTTCTGCAAAGCTGTTTGTTCTCTCCATATTACTCAAAAAACAAAACAAAGGTGATACCAACAAGCCACAACTATATCTTTCCTAAGCGCTTAACTATACATTACATATGTATATTCAAAGTGAAATCATTTTCTGGTAAATCTAGGGAGGGAGGTTTCTTTTTTGTTTATTTTGTTTAAGTAATATGCAGCATAGCTTCCTTATATTATCTGATTACTATATTTAAAATATGGGTTATGGCTTAGTTCAGCTCAACACTTCAACAGCAAAATTACTGTTGAATAAATTGGAGGGGTTATTTACCTCTCTCTTCTGATTGCATACCATGCCAGCTGATGGTCTTTTGCATATGCATCCCTTTACTCTGCAAATATTAGGTCAATTTAAGGTTAAACTTGGATAGCTGAAGAATACGACGTAAACCAATGTGGTAGGTTAGGTCTCCAGTACAGATACTACTGTCAGTGTGATGATTAACTTCAAACATTAAAGTGTGTGAGTTTGAGCCAAATCCCTCTGTGCAGCAAGCACATACAGCTCCTCCAATGAAAGATTTCCACAGAGATGCAGACGCTGATATAGACATTTTTGCCAGTGTTGCATTTGGCCTGTTTCTTCTTTTCAGGGTTGAGGAAAGAGATGGGTTTATGGAGAAATACTTGCAAACAATAAACCTATCAATCCAGTTGAAAAACAGCTGAATTTCAATTTAAAATTTTAGTTTTACTGTTTTCTATTCCCTCCCCCCACCCAGAAATGCTATTTCCTTGGATTTCTCTGAGTTCTCTGCTGCCAAGGACCCTGTTAAATGTTTGCAACCAACAGCTCTTTTATTTTGTTTTCAATGGTGAATTAGCCATAGTATCATTGGACTCAGTTCACACTCCATTAAGGAAGAAATATAGCTAAGCCTTTTATGTTCACTTCTATGCTTTCATAAAAAGCAGAGATTAATATGAACACAGCACATGGCTAAATTCAGTAACAGGAAAGTATGCAATTTATAAGGCTGCTCTGTCCCTCCCAGGTGACATCAATCCAACAGAAAGGAAAAATGGAATGGAAATTCCATTTGAAAGAAGAGTCTAGAGGGCTTGGGGGAAAAAAACAAGCATGCAAGGACACATAAATTAAAGACTGCATTCTATTACAGCTGGAATCCAGCACACATTACAGATGAGCCAATGATGAGCCAAAACACACAGTGCCGTTCCTGACCACAGATCACACAAGAGGTATTGTTTTAGTCAAATTTTCAGATGTTAATACTTGTGTCAGGCGTAGGTGGTGTAAGAAAACCAGTGACTATTTAGAATGGCACCACTTTTATCACAGAATCTATGGCCAACGACTGAAGGACTTTGCTGTGTCTTTCATCCATCACCATCCACAAGCATTTCTGTGGCTACCAATGCCAAGATCTACATGAGAATTAAACAGAAGTAAAAACAGAAGTAAAATTCATAACCATTGAAAACAGTGACTCAACTTGAGCAGCAAGACTTCTATTCAGAGATAGCTGTGGTGAGACACTGGTTTGTTTAGAGACAACACCATCAGCAATTAAAGCTGGGGTTCTCAAACTGGGGGTCAGGACCCCTCAGGGGGTCACGAGGTTATTACATGGGGGGTTGCGAACTGTCAGCCTCCACCCCAAGCCCCGCTTTGCCTCCAGCATTTATAATGGTGTTAAATATGTAACAAAGTGTTTTTCACTAATAAGGGGAGGGAGGTTGCTATGTGAAAGGGGTCACCAGTACAAAAGTTTGAGAACCACTGAATTAATGCATGTGTAGAATATGGATACTACTAGAAAGATACATGTTGTAACTGCAAACCAGTGGATGTCACACACACACACACACACACACACACACACACACACACACACAAAAGATTAAAGAATTGGTGAGGAGAAAAAACAAGAGGGAGGTACTTTTTGTAAAGCAATAAATGTTAAAAATGTAACAAATAAAATTGTTTCATATGACTTCATCTTTCCCCTTTCCCTAAATGCCCTGATTGTTCACCATAACAACGTACAGCATTAAAGTTCTATGAATTGACCTCACATAAAATTTAATTCCTTATTATGTACCTTATGAAAGATAATAGCGCACCATATTTATCCTGTGAATGTCATCTACCTGGAAATAAAAGATTTATTTAATCTATTGGACTTAATTCACAAGTCCTTAAAAGCAAACATAGTTCTGAAATATCTATGAGGTAACATTGAAATCCAAAAATATACAGTAATTGATGCAACAGTTCAGTGTTTAGAGCAAATCCCAGATATCAGCAGACAGGCAGCTATGACTCTTAACAAGATTTCTAGCATGTTCCTGAAGATTACTTTGCCAAGTCAAACTTCCTAAGAAAATAATTTACTAAAAAGCCTGTTTTAAGGGGAACCGGTCTTTTTAACACAGTATGTTATCATTCTCCTCCTTTCAGTGTATTAACTATGCACTCAGGCAGCTTTTGGGGAGATGTTTTCCTATTGCTAAACTTCACAAATATTGCAGAGCTGTGGACAATACATACACTGAAAAACAAATACTGCAGTATACAGACGTTTCTTCGTTAGTTCTGAACCATGAGCCAAGATATGAGCAGAAGTTCAGCCCCTCAACTTTGTCTTGGCTATTTCCTACTATTATATTTGACTTTTTCACACAGACTCTGAAGTAAATTCCTGTGGGGATAGTGCAAGGACCTGAAGTAAGGCTATAAACTCTGCTAAGCCCTGTCAAACTAAAGATAAGGCATAAACTTTTTCATTTTCTCACAAAGTGACATTATTCAGGGACAAGGCGAAAAATCTGGAAGTGAAAAACTTTTTCCAGAAGTAATATAGAGTGGTTACCATTGAAAAAATCAGCATTTATCCACAGTGGCGTCTGAAATAATCTACATTTATGAAAATAATGAGGTAAGAAATATACGTGGCACTACGCAGTGGGTATGAAATAACTATCTATACAAATCAACTTTTATAAATGGTGACCACTTACATATATTACACCAAATTGATTAAATTAACAGCAGCGTGAACTCAGTGAAAAATTGTGGGTTTAATGAAATCACTAAATCTACTCTAAACCACTGCTCTTTTCATTATAAAAGTTTCATAATGTTACCTGGGCTTCTATTTAGTGAAGCAAACAAAATACCTTTCCAGATGTCTATAGTTAAACACAAAGATGGAGTTTCAGGAAGGTTGACAATGTTAACAACTGAAAGTCGAATATCAATGCCTGGCTTGAAGATCCATGTTTCCAGAAGAAAGATCTTTTAAATTAAACACTCCACCACTATTAATGACATAACATATTATTGGGGTATTTTGTACATTTGATTTTTTTGTAAGCAAAGCTATATTTTCATATTAACAAATAAAATACATTCTCATTCCTGCATATGCTTAATCAAATTTAGTATGTACTCAAACATTGTAGGTCCAAAGCTTAGAAGCAGGCCAACATTTTAATGTCCAAGTTCCATTTGGTTCTAGCAAAGCACAATTTACGGGCTGCTGTTAACAGAAGCAGCAGCCATCCTGAATTTGGAAGCAAATTAAAATCATGCTTGACAGCTGTATTTTGAGCATATTTACCCATGGTGATTGTCAAAATCCTATACTGTGAGCTCTCTGACTGGGCAGGGATTCTTTTGTCTTTGGATTACTTGTTTATGCAGTGCCTAGTATAACGAGGCCCTGATCCCTGAATCCTTAGCTGCTGCCAGAATACAAAATAATACTTATCAGCACGGATGTTCTCCTAGTGTGCACAGTATTTGTGAACTAATCATGAATCGCTCCTTATTAAGCCATGTGTGGAAGCCAATGATAACAGCTGACGTTTCAGAGTATCTTTTATTAGTCCCTAAAGCCAAGACAGCTCAGTCAGTAGATAAAATAGATTACCCACGCATAATATTTTCCGCTACGAATTCTTATCTTCTGAGAAGCCATTAAAATGCTAAATAGAAGTATATTGGCAACAGCTGCGGCCACGAGGAGTCCACGGAACCAGTCAGGATGTGCTTAGTACCTCTTACCAAGATGGGCTGAAAGTCTAATACCAACAAGTTCTTTTGGACATAGTGTCCTCTTTGCTTTCTGTCCTTAGCAGACTCACACCAAAAAATGCTAGGAGTACCTTGAGACTTAGCTCAACAACCAGCTTAGTTCAATTATGTACTGTACGCTCATGAAATGAATTTGACCATTTGCTCTTGGATATAGAAGCTAAGCAAGAAATAAATACTCCCAAGTATTCAGCATGGCAGCTATATTGAAGCTTTATCTCCAACTCTGAAAAAGCATCAAAAATTGGATGTTTTCCTCCAGGGCTGTACCAATTACTCATTATGTCAGCTATTAAGTGTGTGCAACAGAAAGAACAGAAAATCTAGATTTATCAGACTTGAACAGCAACTGAAGTGTTTGAGCACTGATGCTCTGGAAGTGTGCAATCATGTGCAGAATACTGTAACTGGACACATGTTAAAATGTTGTAAAACTTACCCTATTTTTCACAAAGTTCTTGTAAACCAGAGTTACAGTTTTAGGTGGAACCAGTCTCTGGAGTTCAAAATAAAATATGTTTCACTGAGAGTGGAAAAAATATTGACTTTCTAGAAACCATTTCCACCCTAGTGTGCGCGCACTGGGGTGAGTCATACATACTTCTTTCCAGTTCATTCACCCTAGTGACTATATACTATGTCAAGCCAACTGTAGCTTATATAATAAACAAGATCTTATGATAAAGGAAGGAATGTCCCTCAGGTGCATCAGTCAGCTAGCTAAACAGTACAGCTGTTTCTGGACTACAGTGTTAGTATTCCAGATTTCTCCAGGCATGTGACATAGTAGAGTGGGGATAAAGAAAGAAAAAGTTATCCTCTACATTTTATAAACATACTTATGGTGTCTACTCATTAAAAATAATATTTTTAAAGTACTGACAGACTAAAGGCCTGATCCTCTTTCCAAACCAATGGGTGTTTTGGGTCTGTGCACAGCATTTATAATTTACTCATCACATTGGTATGCCATAGTGCTTACAAAGGACAGTTGGAGCAGGATTGGGTTACAAGTCAAAAGGCAAGGGGACATTTATGAGGTTTCTGTTTTAAAAAACTAATCCATATCACCGTAGACAGATGAACTGTTTGGTTTTTTTTCTTTTGGGGGGTTTTTTGGGGGGGGGGGGGGGAGGGGGGACGGACGGGAGAGTCTTTTTTCCCTAGACTAGTATTTTACTGTAGACATATTTAAAAAAACCAACAACAAAAGGCAAATAGATGCATAGAAATAGAAGCATTACTTTCAAACAAGTGTAAAGTAACTCCCTGCATGAATAAGAGCCTAAAACCAGATGAAATTTAACAATTTCAGGCAGCAGGAGTTCAGCGAACAACAAAACAATACTATTTACATGATTTCTCCCACTACCACCAAGTTACCTGGGGCATCGTACAAGCAAATATTGAAAAAAAATCCAATGTAATACAATATCCAACCTCTTAAAACCTCTTAGTAAAGACCCAAGAATGGTATTTCTACAAAAAGAACAGGAGTACTTGTAGCACCTTAGAGACTAACAAATACAAGTACTCCTGTTCTTTCTGCGGATACAGACTAATACGGCTGCTACTCTGAAACCTGGTATTTCTACAAGTACCTTTGAAGTTAAAAATGTGCTTATAACAAACTGAGGAGGGATAAAACAAGATGAATTTCAGAGGTGAGTGAGTGACATACTAGGGACCCTCACAGGAGAGTTATGCTGACCTCAGGCACCATGGTGAAATCCTAGAACTGTGGATGGTGTGTGAACATCTATGCAAGTCAATAATTGGCCCAAGGAGCAGGTCTCCAAGGCAAAGTTATGGTATTCACCAATAGTACAAACTTAGTCAATTGGACATCTTATAGGCAGCCAACGTCCTCCTTTTTTCTTTAATTTAAGACCAGGTTAGGGTGACCAGACAGCAAACGTGAAAAATCGGGATGGGGGTGAGGGGTAATAGAAGCCTATATAAGAAAAATACCCAAAAATCGGGACGGTCCTATAAAAACAGGACATCTGGTCACCCTAGACCAGGTAAATAAATCACCCTGTAATGAATGTGCACGCACGCATGCACGCATGCACGCACACACGCACACACGCACAAATGTTAAGTCACATTTTTGTTTCTACATAGGTTAGCAATGTTTTAACATGAAAATTATGCAGGGAAACATTGCTTCAATCATCAAAAGGGGTTTAGTATATAATGGATATAAATAATCTCCATTATTGCTGGGATTTACAGTCCTAAATCTACATAACAATTAATGACAGAACAGGCACCATAACTTATATGGGCATATCATAAGCCTAAAGGTTTTGCACCCATAGATAATTTTTACTTTACCTTTAAAGTCAGTTTACAATCATTCTGCTGTGAATGTAATCTGCAGTTTGTAGTGTTTTGTGGGAACAGCAAATTAGAAACATTGACTTCCCCACTCCCCAAAAAGCCATCTTCTTCTTTTGAAAGAAAAGTTAATAGATTCTAAGGTACCATTGTGATCATCTATGCTGAACTCCTGTAGAGCACAGGTCACAGAACTTCCCCAAAATAAATCCTACAGCATATCTTTTAGAAGAACATCCAATCCTGATTTAAGAATTGTCAGTGATGAAGAATCTATCACGACCCTTGGTAAATTTGTTCCAATGGTTAAATCACCCTCACTGTTAAAAATGAACACCTAAATTCCAGTATGGATTTATCTAGCTTCAACTTTGAGGGACTGAATAGTGTTATATCTTTCTTCATTAGGCTGAAGAGCCTATTATTAAATACTTATTCCCCATGTAGGTACTTAAAAACAGTAATCCTGCCACTCCTTAACCTTCTCTTTGGTAAACTAATCAGATTGATCTCATTGAGTCTACCATTATAAGGAATGTTTTCTAATCTTTTGATCATTCTCGTGGCTCTTCTCTGAACCCTCTCCAATTTATCAACATCCTTCTTGAATTGTGGGCACCTGAACTGGATGCTGTATTGCATGCAGCAGAAGCATTTTTTATTCCAAGCTGCATACATTTAGCCATATTAAAACACATTTTGTTCGCTTGCTTGTGCCCAGTTCATCAAGCAATGTGATTGCTCTTAATCAGTGACCTGTCAATTTTGTAATTTACCACTCCCCCAGTTTTTCTGTCACCTGCAAGCTTTATTAGTAATGATTTTATGTTTTCTTCCAAGTGATTGATAAAAATGTAAAATAGTGCAGAGCCAAAAACCAACCCCTGTGGGACCCCACTGGAAACAGACCCGCTTTGTGACAATTCTGCATTTACAATTACATTTTGAGACCATCAGTTAGCCAGTTTTTAAACAATGTAATGTGTGGCATGTTAATTTTATATCATTCTAATTTTTTTTAAATCAAAATGTTGTGCTGTATCAAGTCAAATGCCTTACAAAGGTCTAAGTATATTACATCAACACTATTATCTTTATCAACCAAACTTGTAATCTCATTTTTTTAAAATATCAAGTTAGTTTGACAGGATCTGTTTTCCATAAACCAGTGTTGATTTGCAATTATTACATTACCCTCCTTTAATTCTTTATTAACGGAGTCCCATATTAGCCACTCCATTATTTTGCCTGGGATCAATATCAGGTTGCCAGACTTATAATCACCCAGGTCATCCCATTTACCCCTTTTAAAAAGGGACACAACATTGGATTTCTTCCAGTCTTCTGGAACTTCCATGGTGCTCCAAAACTTATTGAAAAATCAACATTAGTGGTCCAGCAATCTCCTCAGTCAGTCTTTTAAAATTCTTGGATGCAAGTTATCTGAACCTGCTGATTTAAAAATGTCTAACTTTAGTAGCTTCTGTTTAACATCCTCCAGAGATGCTAGTGGGATGGAAAGAATGTCACCATCACCATATGATCAAACTATATCACCCCTTTTTCCACAAATGCAGAACAGAAATGTTTATTTAACTCTTCTGCTTTTTTCCACCATTTCCATCTAGTAATGGACCAATACGATTGCCAGAATTATTTTTGTTCCTAATATATTTAACAAACTCCTCCTTATTGTCCTTAACTTTGTTGGTCATATATTTCCCCTTGGGTTCCTTTATCAATTTTTGACAATTCCTAACTTCTGATCAACTTCCCTTTTCTTCCATTTGTTATAATTTTTTACAGTTGCCTTCACTTCCCCACTAGATGCCAGGTTAGTTTTTTAGCCAGAATTATATTACAAAGTTAGTTATGCATTAAATGAGGCATCCAGGACAATTGTATTTTCATTCTTGAATGTTTAAACAGTCTTGGTGCATCAAATCTTTCTATAACTGGCACCAGAACTCCAAAATATATACTTCGGAATCACCACATTTAGCACCTGCCTAGAAGAGAGATACTAATAGGATTTGAGTTCTCCTGCCACCATAGAAGTAGTTAAGATTGGAATTCCTGCACTGGGACTGTCTGGGTTTAACAGGATAAAAGAGTTCATACTACTTTAGAATATATTACAGGATTAAAAGACTCACTATCATAAAATTGGGATGTCAAGAGGACTATTGAAAGATTTATCTCAGTTTAAGATACTCACCAACCCTGCAATAGGGGTCGACAGTCTATTGATCTTTTTTACCAGTCCAGGCTTTATTGCATTCAGCAACCTGTCATGAGAAAGAAATATTTAAAAATTAGTTACAAAATATGAATAAAAAGCCTTTTGCCCAGCATGTAAGTAACTAAATTACATCATTGAAAGGGAAGAATCACCTATAAAATCATTAACAGAGTATTAAATAAAATATCCAAAATTTATAACTCTAGATCAGGTCAGTGTCTATAAGCCCTTGATAAGCTTTGATCCAAATCAGATCACCACACTCCACATTCGGAGGACCAGACACAGCACAGTGGAGGACTGAGTGGGGGAGGAAAAGTCAGGGTGCTTATAAAGGAGTGGGATGGAGAGGATAAAATTGCAGCTTCTTTATTGTAGGTGTAAGGAAAGGGAACGGTGTGTGCCGCTCCAAGCAGCCAACAAGGAGGCCCCAAACTTTCTGCATGTGCATTTGAGGTTGAATTATGACCCTGAAGTACTCTCACACACTTGGGGTGGTGATCTTCCCCCTCAAAAACTAAAAGGCAAATAAAATAACCCCAACTATTTTTAAAACAAACAAACATTCTCATGATTTGGGGGGCCCAATTCATGATTTTTTTAATGCTCAGTGTCTACAATATTGCAGTTACCCATTCACCAAACTTAGGGGAGATGTGTGAAAACAACTTCACAGTTCTTCTCCATGAAACTCAAACAGGACATAATAACATTTGTAGCTCCGTGGATCTAGGAGGAAGTGAGTAGGAAGCAGAGGCCAGGGGCAAAGCAGCAGGCCTGGAGCCAAGAGTAGTCAATCCTTTCACATTATCCCTCAGAAATGGACTACATAAAAAAAGTAACACTGACTATCAGCATTATCTTGCATGCAAATCCCATGCACTCCCTAAAACACACACACCTTCAGAGGGAGCCGGAGATGGGTGCCGGCGACACTCCCAATTCAGCTCCTAGGGAAGCCAGGTTGTCAAGGGATCAGGATGGCCTGGGAACTACCTCCCCTTTTCTTCCCTCCGCTACCTACCCAGTAAGTACAGACACTAAGCCAGGGACCTACTCTAGATTCCAGGTGGAAGGCCTCACAGAAGCTCCTCCTTTTTCTATTTTTGTTCTCCTCCTATGTCCTTTGAGATCCTTCACGCATTCCATAGGGAGGGAGAATAACCTCCATTCTCCCTCTCTGAAGAGGACAATCAGCCCAAAGTTCTCAAAGTTAAACTGCAGGCTCACCACAAAGAGGTGTTGATGTGCCTCATGGTTAGAGTATATCCAAAGATTTTAAATGTCCAAAAATTGCCAAACTATGATCACAGAATGTCTTATAATAAACTCCAATATTTTACGAGACAAAAGCCTAATACCATGAGGTAAAGAATTTAACCAATCCACCACAGAGAAAACATCAGATGAGAAAATTTATTTCATTTTCAAGGTCTTTATATACCTTGTGTGGGGAAAAGGCAAAGTTAGAGCGCTCAGTTAATATTTTTAAAATCCTAAATGATAACCTTAGTTTGTAGGATGGAAGGGATATATCTTATTTTCCAATAAGTCTAAGCACTCTAAGCCAATGGTTCCCAAACTCCCCCTCCCTCCCCCACGCCTCCCAAGGACCCCTTTGGCATCTTACCAAGTGTTGTCCCAGACTGCTTTAATTTCTGTACTACCAGAATGTCCCCGCTAGCATTACCTCACATGCAAAATGCACAAGAGGTCACATTGTGTGGAGGATGCAATTTTGTCCTCCATACAGCAAAGTGCCAGAAAACCATTCCAGCGCATTCTGGCTCTCATTCAAGGGACAGATGACTGCATAACCCATGGCAGATCACCAAGAGTCCAGGGACACCACTTTGGGAACCACTGCTCTAAATTAACTGAATCTCCATTCCAGAATCCACCATTTGATGGCCTACTGTGACTGCAGGTGGAAATAAATAAAAGCAAAGATTCTGACATGTTTTACTTGCAGGTTTGCATATTTACTGTGGCCTGGTCTACACTACAAGGTTAGGTCCTTTATCTAGGATGACCCTAACAGTCCTCCAGCAGCTGTCCCACAATGCCCGATACTGACCCCGCTGCTCACAAGAATTCTGCTGCTCAGGGATCACAGACACCAGAAGCCGCCCACCCCCTATAAAGCCCCATTAATTTTTGAAATTCTTTTCCTGACTGTCCAGCTTGGTGAACATGCCTAGCAGCTTGCCATTATTATGCAATTGTCCTGCTGACCATACTGGTGACATGCTCCAGATGTGCTCTAGCCTGTAGTAGACTGGAGATACTGGATCTCCTGGACTTGAGGAGAGACCAGGTTATGTGAGCACAGCTACGGACCAACCATAGAAACACACATCTATGAGCAGATTGTGTGTGGGATGCAGGAGAAGGGGTTCAAACAGGGACCAGCAGCAGTGCCGCATGAAAGCCAAGGAACTGCGGCAGGCATCTGCATATGAGTTATGTGCTTTTCATTTCCCTTGTAGAGTTAGGTGGGGCGGGGGCTCCATTGGGAGCAGTTTGTTTATGTACACAGGGATGTCCCTTGGATCCTTCTGAGAGAACTCAATAAAATTTTCATAGAGATACTCTGCAGTGCTCTCCCCAAGGTTTCTAGGGATGGCAGCCTTATTTCTTCCTCCGTGGTAGGACACTTTCCCACACCATTCCACAATGACTTTGACAGGCACCATTGCAGTAAACAGGCTAGCACACGGGTGGGCAAACTACGGCCCATGGGCTAGATGCAGCCCACCAGCCGTTTTAATTTGGCTTTGAGCTTCCATTGAGGAGTGGGGTCTGGAGCTTGCCCCGCTCTGGTGCTCTAGCCGAGGACCAGGGTCGGGGGCCGCTCCACGCAGCTCCCGGAAGCAGCAGCACAGTCCCCTCTGGCTCCTATGCTGCTAGGGGCAGCCAGGGATCTCTGCTCTGCACGCTGCCCCCGTCCCAAGTGCAGCCCCTGCAGCTCCCATTAGCAAGGAACCACAGCCAATTGGAGCTGCAGAGGCAGTGCCTGCTGATGGGGCAGTGTGCAGAGCCGCCAGGCTGCAACTCACATAGGAGGCGGAGAAAGGACATGCCGCTGCTTCCGGGAGCTGCTTGAGGTAAGTGCCGCCCAGAGCCTGTACCCGAGTCTCTCCCCACACCCCAACCCCCTGCCCTGGTGACCCCTCCTGCCCTCCAAACCCCTCATCCCCAGCCCCACCCCAAGCCATTGCAGCCTTGACGGTTCCCCCCTCACACCCGCAGAACAACAGAATCAGTTAAGGAGGAGAAAGAAAAGGACTCAGGATGACATGATCAGTGAGATCCTGAAAGCCAGTGCTGCATCAAATTGTGAAAAGAGGGCCTGGAGGATGAATACTGCAGATTGTATGGAGAAGAAAAGAGCAGACAGGAGAAAGGCCATGGGGTCCCAGCAGGAAGATGCACCAAGACATAAGGGGGTTCTCCAGCAGCAAACACAGATGCTGCAGACTCTTGGGGACCTAAAGATAGAAGAAACATGGACTCACCCTCTATTTGCAGTCCATGGAAAACACCACTGCAGCACTTCCCTACATCCACCTCATCATTCCATATGGCATCAGGGGCTGCATTCCTACCCCATCACTCTGCACCAGGGCACAATAAGGACACCCCCAGGTTCACACACACTGACCTGTGAGAGCCATGGCTAATATATGTGTAGCTAAAATGGACATGAATGTTCCTTCCCCTTCTTAAATTTTTGGAACATGGCTTAATTAAGGCTTTAATTTATTTGCTTTTAACTTGTACAGAAGTTTTTTAATAAGTGTTTTTGATACTCAGTAAAACTGTATTATTTGGAAAGTTAGCTCCCAACACATGCTGCAGAATGCCTGGCGATACTGAAAGCACCCACTTTCTTGTTATTGTGCACTGTGACAACTCTTAGGGTCAGTGACAAACACTGTAATAATCATAAATGCACAGTACACCACAAAATTAATAGGTGCATTCTCAGTGTTATATTCATAAATGTACACCAAGCATTCCTAACAGACTCCCAAACTGCTGTCCCAAGATGAGCATAGGAAACCACAATGCATTATGTGGCTCACTGCTGAAGTGTTCTTTCAAAGCCTCCCTGAGCCGTGTAGCTCCATGTTGAGCTTTTCTGATAGCTCTTGGGCCTGACTGCTCAACTCAGCAGACAGCCGCTCCATCTCCGCGCTCCACCCCAGCAGCAACGTTTCCCACCCTTTGCTTCACAGATATTATGCAGGACACAGCAGACAGCTATAACTGTTGGGATATTTTTCTTACTGAAATACAATCTTTGAGTGAACAACACCAGCGCCACTTCAATCCACCAAAAGCACATTCAATTGTCATTCTGCAACTGCTCATCTGGTAGCTGAATCTTTCCTTGCTGCTGTTGAGGTGGCCAGTGTACAGCTTCATGAGGCAGGGCAGTAAGGGCTAGGCTGAACCCCACAGCATCACTATTGGCATTGCAACATCACCAATGGTAATCTACTGGTCTGCAAAGTCAGTCTCTTCTTGTAGCTTTCTGAACAGTCCTGTGTTCTTATAGATGCGAGCGTAATGCACCTTCGCTGACCGGCCAACACAGATGTCAGTGAAGCATTCCCAATGATCCACCAGCGCTTGCATAAACATAGCAAAATAGCCATTTCTATTGATGTACTCTCTGGCGAGGTGGGCTGGTGCCAAAATAGAGATACACGTGCCATTCATCCCAATGGAGCGGTGGAGCAAATCCTATTGCTGCAAATCTATCCATTATGTCCTGCACATTGCTGAGAGTCACAGTCCTGCAAAGCAGGAAACAATTAGCATAGCGTTACCATTCGTCCGGATTCCCCCGGACATGTTCAGATTTTTGAACTAAAAATAGCGTCCGGGGGGAATTTGTTAATGTCCGGACTTCCCCCTCCCCCCCCCATGCAGAGCACGCGCGGCTAACAGGGCAGCCGGATGGTGCCACTTACATGTGGCTCCGACAGCGAGAGAGAGTCCCTCCTCCCCCTGCAGCATAGCTCACTCCCTCCCTCCCTGCATTCGCCTCCGGCAGTCTGGAGCTCCTCCCCCGCTGCTGCCCAGCATACCGGAGAACGGCTCAGACAGTTCCTGAGCAAGCTCCCAGAGAGCCCTTAGGCGAACCAAAGGCCAACGACAAGGGAGCCAGGGGGTTGGAGAAGGGGCAGGGAGGTTCTGGAGGGGGCAGTCAAGAGACGGGGAGGGGGGGGTCGGGAGATCGGGGGGGGCTTTCTGGGAGGTGTGTGGATAAGGTTTTGGGCAGTCAGGGTACAGGTAGGGGGTAGGGTCCTGGGGGGCAGTTTGGGGGGGGNTCGGGGGGGGGCTTTCTGGGAGGTGTGTGGATAAGGTTTTGGGCAGTCAGGGTACAGGTAGGGGGTAGGGTCCTGGGGGGCAGTTTGGGGGGGGGGTCTTAGGAGGGGGCAGTTAGGGGACAAGAGGCAGGGAGGCTTAGGTAGGGGGTGAAGTCTTGGGGGGGGCAGTTAGGGGCAGGGGTCCCAGGAGGGGGCAGTCAGGGGACAAGGAGCGGGGGGGGAGGGTTGGGAGTTCTGAGGGGGGCGGGAAGTGGGTGGGGCAGGGGCGGAGCCAGGGCAGGACAGGGGTGGGGCTCCGCCCATCCTCTTTTTTGCTTGCTGAAATATGGTAACCCTAAATTAGCAGCCATACATACTTGCATGACAATGGCCCCCACAGTGGCTTTTCCAACTCCAAAATGACGTCCCACTGACCAGTCGGAATCCAGCGTTGCAAGTTTTCACTGCAATCACCACTCGCTTCTCCACTGTCAAGACAACTCTCATTTTGGTGTCCCTGTGCTGGAAGGCTGGCCCAAGCTCAGAACGCAGATCCACGCCTTGTACGTCCAAAAGTTCTGTAGCCACCACTCATCATCTCAAGCCTGCCTTATGCGATCCCATCAGTCGGGGATCATTCTGCAGGCCCAAAAGCAGCACTCCACCATCTGCAACTGCTCTGTGAACTCCACCAATAACCTTGAATTGGTTCTTGGGATGTCCTACAGCAATCTGCCAGCTGGGAAATTGTCATGTTCTCTGTGGTGATTCTTGTGGCTCTGCAAATACTGAAGGATTGTGCATCTGGTGTTTGCAATGTCCATGAGAGTAGTACAGGCTCCATGTGTCTGTCAGAGATGGCAGACAGCAACAAGTCCCACACAGATTCACAGGATTTTCAAAATAGGCTCAAAAATTATGGGCTAGAGATAGCATAATGGGGGTGGAAAAAACTGCATGATGGGAACTTGACTCCCTAATCCCAGTCATCCTGCGTGATTTGCTTCTGCCCCACCTTGCATTGTCAGAACTTCACGTACTGGATGGTGATGAGATGCACACTGGGATACTTACCCATTGTGTAGTGCACTGTGCATCAAAACAAGCACTCCTGGGGAGTACATGCAGTGCCAACGCAAGGACCCAAGGATGCATGCCGATGCAAGCTATGTCATCAGAAGTTTGTAGTGTACACATGCCCTTAATATGCTTTCAGTTTAATCCTCTCTTATGTTTACATGTACAAACTGACATCTGCTCGATTTAAGGGAAAAATCTGACAACAGGATTATTTCCAATACATACTAGACATGATAGAAAAGCACATGTATACCGATTAAACATTTTAAAACAATTCATATTTTTCTTCCATCCACACAGAATTCCACAAGTAACAGAACGTCTGATTTTATTTAACAGTTTACAAAAAAAAAAAAAAAAAAAAAGACAGTACCTCTTCTTCCAAAATATACATTTATATTCAAGTCACTGATTTCTCTTCCAGACCTGCACAGCAGCAAACCCATAAACCAATATTTTATGTTGCGGTAGCTGCAACGGTCAACATACAAATTTTTCCTCAAGGATTCTTCACTCCCTGAAGACTCTAGTTTAATAGATCCTTCTATCTAGTCTACTAGTTTTGCAGGTTAGTAAATTAAATGTTGCCTCAGGGAAACAGTGAGACACTCGCAACGGAGCAGCATTCATTTAATCCCCTCATGGTGCATAAATTATGAACGATAACCTATATTGCAGGTTCTTACCAGGAATAGAAAGCAAGTCATGGAGGTCTTAATGGATATCCCAAAATGTCAGACTATATTTAAAAGATCTTCAAAATAGTTTGCACTAGCATAATTGTAGATTAAAATTAAGGTTAGGGGGGAGATGGGAGGGAGAAGGGAAGGGTTCCAGGAGAGGAAAACAAACAATTGGGTTAGGCCAGAACAGTTTATAACCTGGAAGAATAGAGGTATGGAGAAATGTTGGTGAAGCATCGTGACGAAGATCACTCATATTTAGATCATTTCTCTTACGGAAGCAAACAGTGTCTCCAGGACAACCAGGCACTTTCTTCCCAGCTCTCATTTACTCAGAAGCATGCCAAAGGGAACTTTCCTCCAAAGCAGACTGGCTGTTTTTAAATGGACTCTCTAAAGGATTAGGCTGGCTGCCAAAATATCAAGTACCTGAAACGTATTCAGCCACCAGTCAGGCCGAGAGTCGCCATTTATGAAGGAAACCATCGGGAGATTTTTCAGTCTAATCCAATTACTATTTGTTCATATTTCTCTACCCAATTACTATAGACAGTTACTCTTCTCTCCCTGTCCAATCCCCACCATGCAGGCACACACATGCTATATTTTTAAGTAAATTCTACACAGGCTCAAATGTAGCATTCCTCTTTATATTTAATGTCATTAACTCTACCTGATGTCTCATTCAACTATACAAAGTATTCCCCAGAAATTAATGGACTTCAATAGAAATGTTCAATAGAAACAGGCTGCATTGGTCTAAAAACTGGGGGGGAGCGGGGGAAGAAAGTTGACATTTCATGTATTCAGAATATAGGCAGCTTCATTCAGTCCATACAATGCTGGAAATAAAGTGCAAAACTGAACATCTAATTATGGTTTAAAAAGCCCAAGTGATTAGTAATAAGCCCAAGTGAAAGTAGTCAAGACATTCGCATATAACTAGAGATTCTTCATCTTTTTCTAGTTCCATAAAAGTAGCCCCCAGCTTTCTGTAAAATAGTACTATGAAATGTGTCATGCGCTTTATGTTGGAAAAAACACTAGAAATTTGCCCAATATTTTAATTTGCTGCATAACAGTGTTTTAAAGTTATCCAGTTGTACAATGTAGAACACAGAAGCAACAAATTCCTTCCCAATACACACACAGGCAATCAATTTACTCCCGAAAACACAAGTTTTAACTACTGACTTTGTTGTCTGATCTTGAACAGAAACAAGTGTCATTACTGTTCATAAATTTATCCACCCCTTTTTAAAATTCAACCACAGTACAATTTGTCTCGTTGGCTTCCTGGGGCAGTGAATTCCAGACTGACTATATGCTGTAAATAGTGATATTCCACTTATCTGTTCTACATTTAACTGTCCTTTAGTCAAGGATGAACATTAATGGGACCTTGTGACGGTGTGTATCACAACCCTTCTCTCTGGACCGAGGAGCCCACGCCCCCTCGGCTCTGTTGGGCATGCTCCAGCTGGAGACAGGATATAATAGGCAGCAGCTCAGTGTAGGCTGACTGCCAGCAAGGAAGGAGGTGACTCCTGAGGGAGGATCACCTGCAGTCCAGGACACAGAGGCCAGCCAGCCAGAGAGGGGCCCTGACACACAGGCTCAGGATGCCACAGAAAGGGGTGAGACAGTGAAGACCCAGAGATGGCGAACTACAGAGAACTGGGTAGGAAGCGACTCAGGGAAGCGGTTGTAGAACCATAGACAGGCTCGGCATATTTCAGTAGGCTCCCTGCCGAGCAGGTGGCGAGCAACCCCGCCGCCGACAGGGCCCTGGTTTGGGACCCCGTGGAGAGGGCAGGCCCCAGTCCCCCTATCCTGGCCACCACCCACTACATGGTGTTGGCCTAGCTCACCAGCACTATTGCCTCGGGCCACTCGGCCACACCACCCTGATAGCAAGGGCCGTATTGCTGACTCTGGCCGCTAGGCTGCACCATCCTGACTGCAAGCGTTGGGCTACTGACTCTGGCCGCTAGGTTGTACTGCGCTGGTAGCAAGGGCCGGGTTACTGACTCTGGTCGCTAGACCACAGTGCCCTGATAGCAAGAGCCAGGCTACTGACTAAGGCCCCAGGGCCACGCAGCCTCAAGACCGGGTGCAGCCCTACAGACTCAGCCGCAGGGCTGTAACATACCTCTCCCCTACCTCCAAAGGGTAACGTGGTGTATCAGCCCTGTGACAGAGCTCTATAGCCACCAAAACCCACCTACCCCAAGTGTTCTTGACAATTTCTCAGACACATGCTGACATGAAACTACACCTATTTATATTAGGATTTCCACAGTCTGGGTTTCGGCTTATGCTTGGGTGCCATTTGAAAAGCTCTGATGTCCGGTTTTTTGATCTGTGGAAACCGCTCGCTGCTGATTTGAATTTAACCACTAAGAGATGCTTACCCAGCAAATGCTCACCACCCTCTTGAAGATGGGGACAGAGACCAGCCAATCACATCCCGGCACCCAGCCAATCACAGCCTGCAGCTTTCCCTGCCCTGCCCACTCCCGACTGCTAAACTGGGGAAAATTCTGAAAGTTTCTCAGTCTGGCGTTTGATGCGGCACAGGAACCAGATAGGTGTGCAACAAATTGGGGGGTGCTCCCCTCTTCTCTCTCAGGTGAGTGTGCTGCAGAAGGGGGAGCATCTGTTTCTCTTCCTTTAAAACTCCCACTGTGTGTGCACTAGTAGGTGGGACCTTCTTCTCTCAGGTACTAGTGCAAATAAAGGGACTCATCCCCAATCTGGGCATTTGTGTAAATGTAGGGGGAATCCTCCCTTTTATCCTAGCTGTATGTGCAAAAGAGGGAGCTCCCTTCCCCTGCTTCCCAGAATGGGTGTGCTAATGAAGCAAACCTGTGTGTGTGTGTGTGTGTGTGTGTGTGTGTGTGTGTGTGTGTGTGTGTAAATGGAGAATTTCAAATGAGTGTCTATAAATGAAAATCCCATGTGTGGGCAATTGTGCTTATTACCCCTAGGATGTGTGGGCAAATGTACCTCAGAGGTGGCAACCCTATAGGGAGAAGGAGGGGGAGAGGAACGAGCAACAGAGGCGGGGCCTTGGGGGAAGAGGCAAGAGCAGGGGTGGGGCCTTTGGGGGAAGAGGCAGAGCAGGGAAGGGGCAACCCTAATTTACATGTGCAATAACATGCATTTGTGAAAGGGCGAGATTCTGATTCCTTGACTCACAGTGAGTAGCATCTATATCAGGAGTAGTCTGATTTAAGTTCTAGCCCCTATTACTATGTGAATAAAGAGCCAGATCATTTAAGGAGTACTCCACCCCTATGAGGCGAGAGCAGACTGACATCAGCTGCTCCTTTTTGCTCTCCATCAACTCTCATTGTGCCTGGCCCCTTCACCCACACTCTTTCAACTCCCCACTGTCCCTTCATCTGGGTTGCCTGCCAAATGATTACCACTACCCATCCCCTAACCTCAGGGGTGAAAGTAACTTAAAGGACTTACCGGTACGCCGGAGTCCTGAGCGGGGGCGTGACCTCAACCGGAAGAGGCGTGGCCTTTCAAGATTTAAAGGCCTTGGGGCTCTGGCTGGGAGCCCCAGGAGCTACCAGCTGCAGAGTCGGCTGGGAGCCCTGGGGCTCAGGAGTGAATTAAAGCGCCCAGGGCCCTTTAAATCCCCCCCGGAGCTCCAGCAGCCAGGCTCGGACGGAGATTTAAAGGACTCAGGGCTCCTGCCACTGCGGAGAGCCTTGGGCCCTTTAAAGCGCCGCCGCGGAAGCCGGTCCAGTCCGGTACGGCGTACTGGCTCTAGCCGGTATGCCATACCGGACCATACCGACTTACTTTCACCTCTGCCTAACCTAGTCAGTCTCCCCTAAAACCATACTGAAGAACAAAGTTCCAATACGGCCCCACTGCTTTCTCCCAACCTATAGGGCCACTCCAGCCAAAAACAGTAGGAAAATACCATAAAAGCAAACAAAGCAAGTTATGTTTAAAATAAAGACTTCTATGGCAAAAAAAATATGCCTTTATTTTATGGGTGCAAGGGGAAAAAACGTGGTTTGTAAAAATACAAGAAAGTAAGTGAAAAATCTCTCACCCTTGAAGGCCCCACCAATATTTGAATCAACAAGGAACAGTTTGGATATCATTCTGCACAGCAAATTGATTAAAGGTTAAAACAGACTGATTGCAGTTAGAAATGTACATTCTTCTATGCTGCTGGAAAGAAAGAAAAGCTTTTTATACCACTAATAATTACCATAAGCCACAGAATGTAATTCAGTTTTATGGCAAAAACCACACTGGTTTTTTTCTTTTTTTTTCTTTTTCTCCCCTCCCCTCTTTTTGGTTGACTGGTTTTTTTTTGGGGGGGGGGGGGGGAAGGAGATGGAGTTACTTTTTCATATTTAAGTCCCCTTCTATTTGTCTAAGTTCTTATATCATACCCATCACTGTAGTATTAGAGTGCCTAAAACATTTTACACCAGATTAAAAAATAAAAATTAATTCACATTCTTTTTAAATCATTCATTATTTGCATTAGTTGGTAAAATGTAGAAGTTTAAGGAACACTGCTTAGATCTTTTTAGTGCACCAAATGAAATCTTTAAAACGACATTTATGGTTAATGATTCCATTAGAAGCTCTGGACGATACTCTGAAGAAACAAGCAATTTGCTGACAATAGGATAGAATAGATCAGGAGTTCTCACACTCCATTGCACCACGACCCCAGGGCCGTCCTTAGGCATACGCAGCCTACGCGGCTGCCTAGGGCAGCTGAAAATTTGGGGCACCACTGGTTCTTAGGCCTTGGCTACACTTGGAGATTAACAGCTGTATGTACTCCACCTCTCCGAGGGGAATAGCTTGCGGCGCTGCGAGTGAGCGTGCAGCGCTGCAGGCGCTGATTACACTGGCGCTTTACAGCGCTGCACTCGCTGCGCTCGGTGGGGTGCATTTTCACACCCCTGAGCGCAGCAAGTTGCAGTGCTGTACAGCGCCAATGTAGCCAAGGCCTTAGTGTCCATCCTCCAAGCTCTTCCTATTCCTGTTCTGACCCTTCCTGCAGGCTCCCACCACAGCTGGCTGCTGCAGCCTGGTGAGTCTTGCTCGGGAGAGGATCTAGTAACTTAAATGTGAAAAAGCCTTCAGCCTGCCGGACCTATTAGCACAACACAAACTGTTAAGTTTCAGAGTAACAGCCGTGTTAGTCTGTATCCGCAAAAAGAAGAACAGGAGTACTTGTGGCACCTTAGAGACTAACAAATTTATTAGAGCATAAGCTTTCGTGGACTACAGCCCACTTCTTCGGATGCATAAAGAGCCATTCAAGTGGTAATGAAGCCATTAAACAGGAATTTGCCAACCTCTGGGTATATACTGTCAATTTCTGAATTTACTGACAAAAAACAGTTGTGCATGACTGTAATATTTACTCAGAACACGTTAGTCTACAGGACGTTAGTTTAAAATTTGCTTTAAAAATATTTCATTAGTGAGTTGGTGAAGATTATAAAATCATATCTCTAAAAAATCCTTGCATAGATTTTTAGATGCACAATCATCTTTAGCCTTAAATGCTTGGATCTTCAGATGTAGTTGTTTTTTTAAATAAGGGTGGTCTTTTGAAGGATTTACCTAAAATACACATTTTAATTTTAATTACTATAGGGAAAAAAAAAAAACTTGCTTCCAAAGTCTTCCTGTCCTTTCTCCCCTCACCTCCCTCCCATCCCACTGAAGAGAGCCCTTAAAGGGACAACACCCCTTTCCTTCCAGATAGCTGGACAAAGACTTCCCTTTCTTTACTTCAGTCTATCTGATTAACTAATTTTAAGAGAACTCTCAGCAAAATCAATACCTAGTAAGATATAAAATCCTTTGTTATGCCTAAAATCTTTTCCAAAGTTGGTGAAATTTCATAAACATGTCTATTGTTATGGAGATCACAAGAAGTAAATTAGTGTTCCCTTTTTCTAAAAGCAACGAACATTATTATGAACACACTAAACCTCTGTGACTGATTAATTTGAAATAATGTCTTTGTTTCAGTGAGTTAAATATGTAGTAATCTGGAATGATTACTTTATGAAGGCTTAAGAGTACATTTACAATATAAAATCAGCTTAGAAATACTGATTAAGAAAATGTAAAACAGAGAAGAGCTGCATCATGTATTCCATAATATTTAATGTTGTATTCAGCAGTACAGCTGACTCGCCCTTACTACAAAGTTTATGCAAATAAATCTCTGACAAACTTCAGGGCATATCAAAAAACCTGTGACTGACATTTTTTATTCCCAAATTTAGTGTTTTTAATTAGGTACCTTCTGCATGTCCAGTCTTCACCATCTGGCATGCGGTGGAAAACATGCTCCAATTTCTTTAGAAAGAAATTGCAGAAGAGTGTTTTGTTTTTTTTCCCCCTTCAAATGTCATTTGCTTCATTTAGGTTCAGGGATTTGGCTGGAAGGGGGTGAGCAGGGTGGGGGAGGGAAGAGAGGAGGGAAACAGTGGGAGAGTGCGGGGCCTGGGCAGAGCTGGGGGCAGAGCAGGAGTGGAGTATGGGCAGGGCCACAGGCAGAAGAGGTGAGCTGGGGAGCTAGCCTCCCCAAGCTGCAGCTTCACCTACCACCCATGACAGCAGGTAAGAGCGGGTCGGCTCCTGCACACCCAGTGCGTGCTACAGCCTCCTTAGGCACAGGCTGTATTCACAGAGCTGAATGCGCCGGCGCCGCACATTCTGCATGAGGGAGAGGGTACAGAGGTCTCTGCGGGTAACTGTGACTTGCCGTCGCTGTGAGGTGGGTGGCTCGGTATCCTTTGCTGCCTCATCCCTCCCCGCCCGGGCTGCCGTCGGGCACAGGGGCACCAGTTTAATAATACTGTGTAAGGCCCCATAAATCCTAAGGATGGCACTGCGCGACCCCCTTCTGACAACAAAAATTACTATAGGACCCCAGGAGGTGGGACCAAGCCTGAGCCTGCCCACCCTGGGGAGAGGGGGGGGGGGCAAAGCTAAAGCCCCACTGCCCCAGGCCAGGCGGGGGGGGGGGAAGAGGGGGCAAAGCCAAAGCGCTTCAGCCCCAGGCAACCCTATCCCTGCTGCCCAGGGCTGAAGCCCTCAGGCTTGGGCCCTGGGCCCCAGCAAGTCAAAGTCAGCCCTGGCAACCCCATTAAAATGGGGCCACGACCCACTCTGGGGTCTCAACCCACAGTTTGAGACTCGCTGGACTAGATCAATGTACACATTGTCTGCGGTACTTCCAGCCATGGTTGGAAACAAACTGTAAAATACTATTCACAACTCTCCACCAGGTTACAGCAGGTCCGGATTGTTCAAATGATTTTGGACTGATGGGAGGGGCGGAGGAATAGCTCAGTGGTTTCCACAGTGGCCTGCTAAACCCAGGGTTGTGAGTTCAATCCTTGAGGGGGCCATTTAGGGATCTGGGGCAAAATCAGTACTTGGTCCTGCTAATAAAGGCAGGGAGCTGGACTGGATGACCTTTCAAGATCCCTTCCAGTTCTAGGAGATGGGATATCTCCATTAATTTTTTAATAGTAGACCTTTTAACTTTAGTAAGTTTCAGTTGTCTGTACTATTAGTAACCCCAGCAAAAACAAGTTAAAGGAGTAAAATTCATGTGAGCAGATCAAAAAAAGAACAGAAATCCAATACCTCTCATATTGTAATCCAGAGTATCATGCTACACATATGGCAAACGTATACACTACATGTACATTAACCACTGAACTGTTTTTAAAATATAGAACAATTTGAGTGTCCCCATAATTGAACACATTTGATGTTAATTAGAAAATTACACCTTAATGAGCTCTGGGCCCAAGTAGATACAGGAGCTGGAGAATATTTAATTAATTATATTGTTGTAAGACATACATAGGAAGACTTAATATGATTATTAACTCTGAGGAATGGTGACCAAAGGGAGGAAGGATTTCATGTCTGAAAAATTGCAACCAGGTTCTATAAACAAAATGCAAAAATAGGCAAGATAAAATGGGTCTAGACACAAAACAGATCAAAGAGAAAGCAAAATCTTTCAGAACCTGATGATAAAAATTGAGGTTACTTATCTGTAACTGGAAGTTCTTGGAGATGTTTGGTCCCTAGCTGTATTCCACACGTGGGTATGCATACTCACCATGTACCTGTGTCCAGAGATTTTTAGTAATCCATGTCCATTGGCCTGTACCTGTGCAGTTGTTTTTGTCATGATTTGAACCAAGCCATGAGGTGTGGTAAAGACCAGCACGATATTGTGGTCATTGACAGGGGGATGAAAAACACAGATTGTTGCTAAATGAATCCTTAAGGAACTAATAGAGAGACCCGATGTCTTAAGGATTAGTAGATATTCTAGAATAGCAGAGATACCAGTGGACTCTGGAGATAACTGGCGGATTATGCTCAAGAGGAGAAATGCTTCCACTTAACTGAATAGCATCTCCTGATAGATTCCTTCCTACTTTGGTTGAGAATGTATTGAACCGCCCTGGAACAAACATACATTCCACATCTGATTGTCAATACCAGGCCTTGAAAACAGAAGTCCCAGGTTGAGGTGCCTGAAGGTGCCATAGTGTGGCATTAGCAAGTCCAGAAGTGGTCAGATGTTGGTGGGAGGACAGACTGAAAATCTCAGTTTATCAGTAAACCAGAACTCTCATTCTGTTGGGCGCAAATAAGGATGACTTGAGCCCTGCTGTGACTTATTTTTCATGGGACATGTGGTATTAATGGGATGGTGGGAAGGCATGCCTGAGGTGGTCCCTCTGCAGGAGAAGAGGGCCATCTCCCTTTGAGCTCCTGACTACAGGTTCTTTGGGATAGTGAAGGGGAAGTTCTTTGTTTGCCTGTGAGGTAAAGAGATCCTAAGACAGCACTGTCCACTGGATGAATATCTTATTCAAGACTGAATCATGAATCTCCCATTCATTATCTGTAGAAAAATGTCTGCCGAGACTGTCTGCTAAGGAGTTCTGCACACTTGGGAAGTATGCTGCTGAGAGGGTTACCTGATGTCTGATATATCAATTCTGAAAGTTGATTGTCTACACACAGGGAGGGATTTTGTTCTCCCCTGTTTGTTTTTATAGCAGAAAGTCATATTGTCCAACATTTTCTGGATATGCTGGGATCGGATGAGTGGGAGGAAAGTGTTGCAGGCCCGACAGACCACTCCTACTGCATCCTGGACTGCTGAAGGGTCCAGATATGCCTTGTGCAGTATGATTGGCCATATGGGCTCCACACCTAAGAGGGAAGGATCAGTAATGATAGTTGCCTTGGGTGCAGGTATGAAGCAAGACACTCCACTCGAACTTCTCCCGGCTTTGTCCACCAGACGATAGAGGTTAGAATCTTGGTCAGAATTGTTACATTGGCTTTGATGTTGACTTGTTTCTGGTGAGTAAATAGATTGAAGCCAGGTTTGCAAACAACAGATATGGAGCCTGGCAAATGGCACCACTTGCATGCATGAGGCCAAGGAGGGAAAGGCAGATTCTGACCGAAGGCTGAGGTCTAAAGGTGATTTAGATTTTTTTTTGTTTTATTTTCCATGGCGTGGAATCTCTCGATAGGCAGATTGGCTCTTGCTGTAAATGAGTCTAAGGTTGCTCCTATGAAGAGTGTGGACCTGGTGGGGAGGGGTCAAAGTGGTTGACACAGATTCCCAGATTGGGTAGTACAAGGAGCAGGAATTGGATTGCCAACTGGACTTCCTTTTATGATCTGCTCATCAGAAGTCAGTCGAGGTGTGGGAAGACAGTAAACCTGATTCTTCTCATCCAAGCTGCTACCCAGCTGAAAAGACTTTTGTAAAGACCCTGTGTGTTGTAGCTAGCCCAAATGGAAGGACTCTGAATTGGTAACAGTCTTGACCAAGGAGGAACCTTCTGTGTGATGGGTTAATGTTTATTTGAAAGTATATATATTTCCTGTCAAGAGCGGCAAACCATGTGCCCTCTTCCAGAGAGACAATTATTGATGCCAATGTGACCATCTGAAATTTTAATTTATGGATTCATATATTTAGTCAGCAAAGGTCAGGAATTGGTTTCCATCCCCGTTCTTTATGAGGGCTAAGAAGAATGGGGAGTAGAATCCTTTCCCTTGATGTTGCAGTGGAACTCTTTCTATGGCTCTCTGGTGGAGAGGGGAGTCCACTTCTTGATGCAGAATTCACTCAGGAGATTGGTCCCTGAAAAGGAATCGGAAAAGGTGTTTGAGGGAAGGGGTTGACAGAAACTCAAATAGTCATAGTGAGCAATTGCCCGTACCCATTTGTCTGTTGTTAAAGCCCTCCAGTTGTGGGCAACGTGGGTAAGGCAGCCTCCAAAACACTGAGGGGCAGGATTATGCAACATCAATAAAGGAATGCAAGTCTCAATGGTCCCATCAAAAGAAGTTCTTTGGCTGTGGATTAGCAAGGTGTGGCAGCAGATATCAGATACCCACTGGCTTTTGCATGGTGGCTCCTAGGAGCATTGATAGTAAAATCATTGAAGAGGTGATCTTGCTCTGTACCCCTGCTTGTGATGCTTCTTTTTAGGGGAAGGGTATAGATACTTAGAGAGCGAAGCATTGTCCTCTCCTTGAGAGAGTAGAGATTCATCTGACTTTTCACTGAACAGGTTAACTGTACCAAAGGTCAGGTCTTGAGTGGTAGCATGCACCTCTCTAGGGAAATCTGAGTATTGTAACCAGGAATCTCTCCTCATGACAATGGCTGTAACCATCCCTCTGGACACAATGTCCACCGCATCTATTGCGGCCAAGAGAGAGGTTTTGGCCACTAATTTGCTTTCATCAATTAAGGACAGAAACTGAGCTCTGCCTTCCTGAGGGAGCCTGTGCTCAAAATCCAACAACTTTGCATAATTAGAGAAGCCATACTTATGTAGAAGGGCCTGATCATTTGAAATTCTAAATTGGAGAGAGGCAGAGGAGACGACCGTTTTCCCTTAGGTGGTCAAACTGTTTGGCACCCTTGTCCAAGGGTGTAGTTCTGGGGAGTTGCAGCCTGGAACTTTTGGTGGCTGGTTGTACCACTAGTATTTAAGACTAAAAGTAGAAAACTATTTATAATATATTTACAGACTGAAACAGTTGAAGGAAGACGCTGTGAACACAGAAGATTCTGACTCAGGCCATGCGGTGGTACAAAGGAACTGGAGAGGCACCAGTCTGCACCACCCCTTGCACCCTCAGTTCAGAGCACGAGGAAAACAGCTGCACATATGAGGATCAACAGAGTCCTCATACTAAAAATCTTGACTCAGGCACAGGCATACCTATGTGTGGAATACACAGAGGGACCATCACGTGAAGGAGAATATAAGGCTCTGAACACTGAAGTGACCCAATTTCACATGGGTTCATGATCATAGCCAGGATTCTTCTGGGCTAACTGCTAGTGGGTAGAACATTTACAAATGTTTATATACATACATTGATGCAGTTCATACATCCCTAGAATCCCTCTACCCTTTACTCACTACTTACCAGTACCTGTTATCTTCCGTGTGACTTGTGCTCCCATCACTATGCCTCACTTGCTCTCTCATGTGGCTGGACAACCACCCTGGATTCTTTAATAGCTATCAGATAAATTGAAGTGCCATAAGACTTAGCAAAGAAGCTAGGGAAACCTTAACTTAGTAAAACAGCCAACTGCAGCAGGAGTGGAAAGGTCTTGTACTCCTCCTGTTCTATGGAAGTATCAGGTCACTTTGTTACTTTCCTGAAGACCCTGATGGCTTTGGGAAGGGTCAGTGGCTCCACCAGGTAGTCCCAGGAAGCTAAAAGATGCAGGAGCAAGATCTCTAAAAGCAAGGAGGGGCTGGTATCTAGCCTACCAGACCCACCAGGGTTTGTTTAGCTCTAGTTAAGAATCTGGAAAACTTCTGCCAGGAAGAGAGGGCATTTAAGATAACACCTAAGTGATCAAGTGATCTGGCGGAAAACACTGGGAAGATTATATATGCAATTCTAGAGAGAAAAGGTTAGCTAAGCCTCATTCCCCTCAGAGAATGGCTGCCAATCCCACCCTCCAAAAAACACAGTGCTTCTAGGAGAAAGTGAGACAAAGGGGTTTATGGAAAATAAACCTCAGGAAGTGGGGAAAAGTTTGGAATAAGGTCTGATTCACAAATGAGTCCAAGCTGAAATGTACATATCCAACAGAATGGTTTGTTCAAACAAAAACAATGGATGGACAATATTTCTGCATCTAAGAAGAGACTGATGAAGCCAGCTAGAGAGAACAGAGCATTTAACATTCAAGAGCACAAGAAAATCCTAATCACCGTGAAATATTTTCAAGTGTGATACTTTATTATTCTTTAATTATTAAAATTTGTTTTATTGAATTATTTTCTAATTATGAAACAACCCTGGCCAAAGGTATTAGTAAATGTTCCGTCAATTAGTGGATATTTTGGGTGTCAGCCAGGATAGCAATCCTCAAACACCAGTAAACTGATTAAAAAACACATTTAAAACAAGAGGCAGGTCAACAATCAGACTGGATGTGAACATAAGGCATGTTTAGATAAGGACAATAATATGATGAGATTTCTTCACCAAGTCTGGAAAAATTATGGGAAGTTCTAAAGTATATTTGGGAAAACATTCCACAATGATTCCTAACGAACTCTTTGGTAAAAAGAAGAACAGGAGTACTTGTGGCATGCCACAAGTACTCCTGTTCTTCTTTTTGCGGATACAGACTAACACGGCTGTTACTCTGAACTCTTTGGTATTATTATTAGTTATTTGTGTATGGTCATACATGGTTTATATCATATACCCATGATATACAAGGTGTTTTTCAGAAATTCAAGACAGAATGGATTTAATCAGTAATCACTACCCTGAGGAGCTCAATCTCTGGGTCACCAGGAGTTAGGATAAAGGGATGTGACAGTCATGGAGAACAGAAGTTTTAAACCACCCACTCTCCCCTCAAAAAAAAAGCTATTAAACCAACTGATTGCATACTATGTTATTTTATTGTAAAAGTATATTAAGGTCTTTTATAAACATTTGTATTACACTGACCTTAACAGTCATTATGAGATATGTATACAGGTTATGGCTCTGAATGTATTTGTGTGTATAAACAGAAAATTGCAAGCATAACTGTGGTATAACTTCACAGGTGATGCTGAAGCAATCAGACAAGGAGGATCTCTCTCTCTCCAACCACAGGAGACTGGCTTCAAGCACCTAGCCACTGTCCAGCCCAGGAAACAACAAGGAACCAGCAAAGCAAATGGGAACAGCTTGAAACTGAAAAGAAAATCGCAGTCTTTGAAAACTAAGGGTACGTCTACATTGCAATTAGACACTCGTGGCTGGCCCATGCCAGAGGCGCTCAGGCTGTGGGGCTGTTTCATTACAGTGTAAATGTTTGGGCTCAGTCTGCAGCCTGAGCTCTGGGACCCTCCCACCTCGCAGGATACTAGAGCCTGGGCTCAAGTCCAAGCTTAAACATCTACACCACAATTAAACAGTCCCATAGCCCAAGCCCCGCAAACCTGAGTCAGCTGGCATGGGCCAGCCATGGGTTTTTAATTGCAATGTAGACATACCCTAAGAAAGGAGGGAGTTTTCCCCTCTGAATATTTATAGCAACTGGGGGTGAAAAAAAATGCTGCAAGGTCTTTTTAAAATAGAAGGGGTTTGAACTGAAAATCACCCAGAACTTGGGGGACAGCGCTGAGGTAGGAGGCTGTCCACGAACATTGTCGTAGGAGGTACACTGGGAAACTGTTTTATGGCAATAGGTAATTCTTATTAGAAAAGGGATTTTAATAAGAAAGTTGAAGCCCTGAGGTTACATCTTTATTTTCTGTGTGACGTGTATACATTTGCTTTCCCCTTGATACTTCATCTTTGAATTGGGGGTTTTCTATTAAACTTTTTTGTGTTTTTATCTCAAGTAGGTCTCTAGTATACAAACTGTGTGACGTCTGTGCATGCACCAAAGTTAGAAGTGAGCTGATATCTAGGCGGGCCTGTTTCACACCTTCAGGAGTAATGAATCAGAGGGGTTACCAAGTGTCTGGTAATTAAGAACTTGGGGAGTATTTATTTGGGGAGAATAACTAGGCTGGGGAGAGTCGGGGGTCAGACATTATGCTTGTGGGCAAGCTACTGGCATTAGGGATTTGAACCACAGCTGCACAACACAAAGGCCCCAAAGTTACAGGGCAGATGATGACAGAGCCCCTTACTGGTCTGGGTGGGCCTCAAAATGTCACAGGGAAGACAACAGTATTTTGTTTAAAAAAATCCAGGACAACTAGATACAGTGAAGCTACATCTACACTTGGAGTTGGAGGTGTGATTCCCAGCTAGGGTGGATATATTCACACTAGCTCAGACTGAGCTAGCACACTACAAGTAGTAGGGCAGCCACAGTAGCATGGCAGTAGCAAGTGGTGGCATGGGCTAGTGGCCCCCCAAGTATGTGCCCAAGGGGTCCAGATGGCTTGTACTCAGAGGCTAGCATGTGCTGCTAATCCCCACCACCTGCATCACTGCAGCTTCCCTACCATTTTTAGTGAGCTAGCTCAATGACAGCGAGTACAACTATGTCTACTCAAGCTGGGAATCACACCCCATGCTCCAAGTGTAGACATAGCTTAAGGGCATGCTTGTGGTAGCTTTAATCTAGCTAGCCCAGGTAACAATAGTTATGTAGGCACGGCAACAAGGTCTTCAACATGGACTAGCAACCAGAGCACAAGCCCACCAAGGAGCCTAGGTATGTACTCTGGTTGCTAGCCCATACCTCTGTCTATACTACTACGGTTACCCTTGCAAAGTAGATTAATGCTAGCAGGGGTATGCCTACCCATGCTACAATCACACCTTCACACAGTGTAAACATATCCTAAGTAGCATGGCAGAAGTGAATCTTGCCCTGCAGATCGGACTACAGGAGCGTGAATAGCAGTATGCATCGAAGTGCTGCACTATAACTCCCCTGAGTGGATGCTGCAAGCGCAAACCAAAAGGTTCCTAGTTTTCATTAATGTAGTCCTCTAACCGGGATTACACTAATGCAAATTAGGAATCTTTTGGTTTGTGCCTGCAACATCCACACAGGGATGTTACAGTGCAGCGCTTTGGTGTGCATGGCTATCCATATCCTTGTAGTCCAAATTGCAGGACAGACAGACAAGCCCTTAGAGGACTTAAATATAGACATGCCAGGGACTTGTGAAGCAGTGCACGAAGGCTGTACCATGTGTAGGAGGGTGGGTGTGACATTGCACTCCATATGCTTTATGAAAATATGCTTATGAATGTGAATATGGTGTAACTGGAATATGCTTTATGCAAAAGGTCTCTTGTAAGGTATCATTACAAAGCTTATAATCTACTGAGTGTGTTCATCCTATTTGTTTGCAAGTGTTATTTCTATATCTGAAGTTAGGAGAATAAGATATAAATTTATATCACTGATGTAAACATACTGAGTAAAGGCCATTAAGGGTGCTCTAGAAACAATCAGTTGTAAATGGCCTTAGTTACTTGAAAACTTTCCTGTGTACGTGTGGGCCAGCTCAGGAAGAATGGAGGCTGGGATCTCACAGAACATGTGACCATGTCACAGGATACTGGAATCCGTCTTAAATCTGGTACTTTTCCATTTATAAGGAGGGATGGGGACCCAGAGAGACAAAAGATTCCCGCCTTGTGCCAAAGCTATAAAAGGGGGTGGAGCAGGACAAAAGTCGCTGCCAGTCATGAGAAGACCCCTGCTTACCACCTGCTGCTTACCAGTCTGCTGGAACTAACAAGGACTGTACCAGGGGGAAAGGATTGGGCCCAGAATAGGAAGCAGTCTAGTCCGTAAAAGAAGCTTATTGGGACATCTTTGAGGGTGAGATATTACCTGTAATCAGTTTCTTAATGTATTAGGCTTAGACTTGCGTGTTTTTGCTTTATTTTGGTTGGTGGCTTACTTTGTTTTGTCTGTTATTACTTGAAACCACTTAAATCCTACTTTTTATACCTAATAAAATCACTTATTTATAAACCCAGAGTAAGTGATTAATACCTGGGGGAGCAAACAGCTGTGCATCTCTCTCTATCGGTGTTATAGAGGGTGGACAATTTATGAATTTAACCTGTATAAGCTTTATACAGAGTAAAATGGATTTATTTGGGGTTTGGATCCCATTGGGAACTGGGTGTCTGGGTGCTGAAGATAGGTAACCTGCTGAGCTGTTTTCAGTTAAGTCTGCAGCTTCGGGGGCATGGACCAAACCCTGGGTCAGTGTTGCAGCAGGCTAGCATGTCTGGTTTAGCAAGGCAGGGTTCTGGGTCCCAAGCCGGCAGGGAAAACGGGCTCAGAGGTAGTTTCAGCACATCAGGTGACAATCCCAAAGGAGTATCTATGACCGAACTCGTCACAGTGGGGTTCATTAGAGAAGGCACACAGGCAACTGGCCATATGGACAACCTGTGCAAAGGCTAACACTATATACTGAAGCGATGTACAGAGTTAATGACATCACAGAACTGTGCAAAACAATTCATGTCTACTTTTACACTGGTTAATTAACCATGCTTACTGCTATGCAAAGCATGAATCCAAAAATATTTCCATAACATACTCATTAGAAAGGTTAAATCTTTCATTGGATGAGTCTGCTTTGCACATAGATAAATTAGCATGAATGGGTCAATATGACAAAGCAAGCTGTGACAGTCACCAAAATGTATTGAAAAGACCAAAGTGTCATATAATCTGCTGTATGTGACATTTCTGCCAAATTATAAAGGCAGAGTATTCTGGCTGTAATAAAGCACACCCTTCAATTGCTGTGTCTCCCCCCGCCTCCCCCCATTATGCTACTGAGCTTTTATAGATTGTTATTTTACTTATGACTCCCCCACCCAAATCGTACTATTAAAAAGGGTCTCATTGTGGCAAGGTAATAAAACTTGAAAAGACTAAAAACTGTGGCTTGATAAAAAATTGTTTCAAATGTCCTCACTTGAACTTAAATCTTAATGCTTAATGAGACTCAGGGGCCTCTCTCCAGGTTGGAGACCCGCCAAATCCACGAAGCTGATAATGTTTTAGCTTTAGAATACGCAGCATAAAACCCACACACTTGAAGGCATGGGGTAACCGTTCAGACCTATGATATGAAGTCAAAATACCGGTTCTTGGCTTCTATAAACAATGACCCTACAATAGTAAATTCAAACTTAAGCACAAGGGCTTGAACACTCGCTAACTTCTTCTCCAGCTAGGTATTTGGCGATACACGATTCTCCACTAATGCATAATATTCAGTCAAATCTAGACTGTCAGTCCTACACAATTTGCAGATCAATAAAATAAATACCTGAGAAATCTGATAGAAAACAGACCAGACTTTGGAGAGTGATTTCCTATTAGAAAAGGGATTTTAATAATGGCACAGTGATTTTACCAAGCTGGAATTAAATTGCAGATATGAGATTCTGACATCCAAGCATTTAAATTACCATGTATATAATTAAAGTAACTCTGAAACCCAGCTCAACAAAGAATTCTACCACTGACTATTAAGACTAATTTTATTAAGCCACAGTGTTGGAGTTGCATTTATCTGGCATGTACCCAACCTGTTCTGAAAACCTAGCTCATGCCAGTCCAATGCTTGGTCACGTGTGCTATAATCATGATGCAAATCCAAAGCAATGCTGCTTTCTGAGAATAAGCAGCTCATCACCAATGACACAAACTGCATGTGCCAAGTCAATTTCTTATTTAGATAGTAAGATTAGTCCCATATCATAGGAAACAGTTTAATTAATTCTCGATCATAATCATTTTCTCATATTATTATTCAAATTTATAGCCACACACCAGTTTTATTTCAGAGTACAATTAATTTCTGTTAAACATGTTTTTATAAAAAAACATTTTGTGATACTGTCCTTTAGAGGTAATATGCTATTCTTAATTCACATTGTGGAAAAGTGTGTATCTATCAGAAAAAGATTGTTCAAGACATTTCCCTTGAATTTACTGGATAAATTGTATCAAGATTCCGTTATTATTACATTTTAACATAACTTCTGTATTTATTCTTTCAAAAAAATGTAATGGAAAAATCCTGGAATGCTTATTCCTTAATATGAAGGGAAGAGCTCTTTTTATAATACATTTTTAAAAACACGTTGTAGTAGTCTCGGCCGAGGTTCGGCCCTCAGCGGGGCATCCCACCGCCTCGCTTTGCTCCGCCGCCAGTCCTGGTCCAGCGGTAGTGTGGGACAGCAAACACGGTTAGGGGCTCAGGCCCTTAAGCAGGGACTGAGCCAATAAGTCAGAAAAAAACCCAGGCCCTCAAGCAGGGGCTGAGTCAAGGAGCAAGAGGTCCCAGCCTCTCTAGGCCAGGAGAGGGGGGGAGTCTGCCACCCAAGGAGTGGGTGCAGGGGGGACACAGGCCCTCCCACTCCACTGCGTCCCAGCCCGGGGCCCTAGCAGCGGCGGAAACTCGCTGCTGCCAATGGGGATCCTGGCCGCAACACACCGACATAGGCTCTGGCAGTGCTGCAGTCAAACTGGGGTCAGCTGCCCCCGGGCTACTTCCACACTCCCCCTCGTAGGGTACCTGGGCTGTCCTAGTGTCCTCGGGTGCTTTCCACCAGCATTGGTTCCTCCTGGTAGGTAGCGAAGGGTATGCTCGGCTCCTCCTCGGGACAGCAGGAAAGGGGCAGGTTCGGCTCCTCCTCGGGATAGCTGGAAAGGGGCAGGCTTGGCCAGTTCTCCTCAGGGTACTGGGCGAGGGGTAGGCTCGGCTGGACTGGTGAGTCAGCAGGCCGGATGCGGCCTGCTGCTGTCTCCCAAGCGGGAGCTCAGCAACAGACGTCTGCTCTCTCCGCCGGCTTGTTCTCCACTGGACTCTGCAGGCAGGCTTTTATACTTCCGGGTCGGCGCCGTGACCTCTGAGGGGCGGACGCCAGACCCGGTAGCTCCGCCCACGTTGGTGTTAGGGGAGGTTCGGCCCTCAACAGGGCTGTGGGGTATCCCACCGCCTCGCTACACATGTATTTACCCACAAATATAATTCCAAAAGGTGAAGTAAACAGAAGAGGGTTTCTTTTTTTTTCTTAAGCAACCATTTATTTGTAATTCAAAGGAATAGTTACAGGATAGGACAGGTAAGCAGGTACACAGAATATACAAGAGTTTAATACAGGTAAGTGAGATAGAGCTCCAGTAACACAGGGATATAAATAGTCTATGGTTATTATACACTGATGCACTGATTCAGCAAAGCACTTACGCATGTGCTTAACATTGAAGTCTGTGGGATTTAAGCACACACCAAATCGAATCAAGGCCTTATTACATCAAACCAGTATTTTAGTTCAATACATTTATTAACATGCAGCAGGCAGACATACAAGTGAACTAATCCATACAATCTGTGAGCTGATAAAGAGCGTGATGTGACATACAAGATATGTTGCTGTCATTTCACAGCCAAGCCAGATTTATTTTGCATTGATATTTTAGTTTGGGTTCAAAGCTGGTGTTTAAGTATCTTTCCCCATCCCCAATTATCCTTACACCATCTAAATATAAATCCAGGATTTACCGTCTGAGTAATAAAAATATGTATAGAAAATAGTTACTGTAAAATAAGGGTTATTCAAGTGCAGGGCCTGATCCTGAGAGGTGTTGTGGACCTTCAGCTCTCATTAAAGCCAACAGGAGTTTAAGTTGTTCAGTATCCCTCAGGATCAGGCCTTTTAATATTGTTTGTTTTGGCAAAAAACATGGAAGAGATGAGAATTTATGGACTAATCACATGCAAGAAATGCTTGTGGAATAAGATCTTAAGGTGTGTTTCCCCACTCACTGAGAGCTAGGTTCGCATAAAGAGAAACACATATCCCTTTACTATGCCTAGTTTCAATTTCACACCCATATTCAGATTCCTGTAGTTAACAAATACAGAACTGTGAATGAAACAATTTATCAGAACCTGATCTGCAGCACAGACGTGTAACAGAGTATAGCCAATTCGTTCATTTTTTCGTCAATTTATCATTGTTATTTAGTTTTATGGTCAACTCTTATGCTATTTCATACATAATGAATGCATGCTAAATCGATTTAAATTGTAGGATTATAGGAGTATAAGACTGACAAGCATTTAAGAGTTACGATTGTGTATTAGGTATATAAGTGAAGTCTGGCTGTAATGCAAGGCTTACAGGCTGAGGCCTGTAAGATTTTAAGCTTTCCCTTACAAGGCCATGGGCTTTTAGAACGCTTGACGTGAGTTGGTGACCTAGGAATAACACTATGACAGTAAGGTTACAATATTACTGGGAAGAATGTGCCAATAGATAATGGTCTGGAAAAACAGACAATGTCCTGTACAAGACTACAACACACCTGATTGTAACATCATAGGATGCCCTGCTTTGTCTGCAGGTTACCATGGATACATTTCATTAGTGAAAATAAGGGGACCTAAGAAACAACCTATGAAAAATGGAGCACCCCTATATTCATGTGGAAGTATAGATAAGGAAAAGAGGGTTGAAACCCTCATGCATATGCATATGGTGTAGCCATAACAATAGGATAAAGAAGATTCCATAGTTGGGTTACAGGGGGAAGACCCACAGGAAACCCCAATAGGAACCACTCCTCTGTCAATTACCACCAGTTGAGAAATCCATCAGACTCTAGAATATTTTTGAAGATGTGAGTATTAGCCATTGCAAGGGATTTTTTAGGATTTATATATGCATGGGTAATTGTAACTTTACTTATTGCTTTCATAAAACTTGTAGTAGAGGTAAGACTTTGTACTTGTGATTGTGTCTGTGGTTACTATCCTTGGTCTTTGTGTGTTTCTGGAGTCTCCATATCTGAGAAAAGCACCAGAGGTGATATTCACTCTGAGTTTGAACCTGTAAGCAACAGGAGCTGAACCCATTGTGGGTTTAATGCAGAATCACTAAATTCAATTTAAATTTAAAAAGGCCACAAGAGGAAAACATTAGAAGAAAGTTCTTGTTGTAATGTATACATCACCAAACCTACAGAGCAAAGAGAATGTTGCAAGACTGTTTTATCTTTATTGTATTATCTTTAAATTTGTGTATTTCTCCTTTTCTGCTCAGCCATCATTAATCACAACTGTTACTTAACTTCCTGTCTTTCTGCTGTGCAAAGCAACAGCATGGGGGAAAATGGGCAGTAACCCTCAGCAGAAAAAATAAATTATGATTTCTTCTTTCGCAACTATCCCTCTTTCCTGGATGCATGGCTTCTTACATAGAAACAACTTAACCACTGTAGTTACTACATTAAATTTCTTCTTGATTAATCCCCGAGCTTCCTAGGATCTGGATCAAGCCCAAATGTTAATATGTCATAGCAAAAAAAGAAGTGTGTCATGGGGGCAGAAGTCAGGGATTTTTAGGTGTACTTGTTGCTACAATTCCACCTCCATTCTGCCCTCCTCCAGCAGGTCCCTGGGAATAGCAAGTTTGTCTGATGCAAGGGAAAGCCAGCAGCAGTGTACCAGTGGAAAGCCTTGAAATCTCTGGGTCTGACACATAATACATCTCTACTTCAATATAACGTGATCCGATATAACACGAATTCGGATATAACGTGGTAAAGCAGTGCACTCTGGTGGATCAAAGCAAGTTCAGTATAATGCAGTAAGATTTTTTGGCTCCCAAGGACAGCGTTATATCGAGGTAGAGGTGTATGTAAAAATGGTAGGTTAGCAAAAGGACCAGGAACCTAATAGGAATTGCCTGTATCGTGGTGTGCTAGAATACCCCTCACTGAAGTCACTGTCTGCACTGACATTGATCAGAACAATTATGCCAAAGAGCCATAACATACTTTCTAAAAAACAAAAAAAGATCAATGACTTCTAAGCACGGCTGCATGAACAATTAGAGCTGGTGCTGTTACGCAAACAACAGGAGTGGAGTTTAGAATCCAAAAAGAAGAAATGGCTGAGATATCAGTCATATTTGTCAGCTTTCAGCATTACGGCATTCTCCATCGTTAACTTTTAACAAAACCCTCAAATCAAGACGAGGCTAGAGATATAAAGTACAAGAACAAGGTCAGAACCTGAAGCCAACAGAAATACTTACATAAGAGCTGAGGGATCAAGAACATAGCCAGACACAAGCACATAGGAGTGGCTGGCACCAAAGCCGACTTCTGAAGTCTTCTCTAGCTGGTCAGGTCTCTGCTCCAGTAACTCTCTCTCCCTCCCTTGCCAGTGTTAGAAAAGTGGCAGCAGGGCTGTCTACACTACACCAATGTGTCTACAGACTTGGCTCACAGAGTCATGCAATCACAGCAGGATCTCAGCTTTCATTTATTACCAAAAAGTAAAATTTCTTACCCTCATATTTGCAAAGGGAAGCATAAAAACGTGACTAAATGTTGCCAGTGCCATGATGACTACTTGAGCCAGCCTCAACAGAGATCTGAACTACTTCATGCGGTACAAAAGAACAGCCATCCTGGGTCAAGATTCAATTGTGCATCTAACACAGTATCCTGTCTCTGACAGTGGCCAGTGCAAGATGCTTCAGAGGGAATGAACAGAATAGGGCAATCTATTGTGTGATCCATCTCCAGTTGTCCATTTCCAGCTTCCGACAGTCAGAGGTTTAGGGATACCCAGAGCTGGGGTTGCATCCCTGAGCATCTTGGCTAGTAACCATTAATGGACCTATCCTCCATGAACTTAACTAATTCTTTTTGGAACCCAGTTATAGTTCTGGCCTTCACAACATCCCCTGGCTACAAGTTCCACAGGTTGACTGTGCATTGTGTGAAGTACTTCCTTTTATTTGTTTTAACCTGCTGCCCATTAATTTAATTGGATGACCCCCAGTTCTTGTGTTATGTGAAGGGGTAAATAACACTTCCTTATTCACTTTCTCCATATCATTCGTGATTTTATCAATAGACCCAGTCTTTTTAATCTCTTCTTGTATGGAAGCTCTTTCAATACCCCTAATCGTTGTTGCCCTTCTCTGTATGCGTCAATTCTAATATATTTTTTGAGATGGGTAACTAGAACTGCATGCAGCATTCAAGGTGTCGGAGTACCATGACTTTATATATTGGCATTATATTTTCTGTCTATCCCTTCTCTAATGATTCCTAGCACTGTTCGCTTTCACGGCACATTGAGCAGATGTTTTCAGAGAACTATCCACAAGGATTCCAAGATCTCTGTCTTGAGTGGTAACAGATAACTTCGAACCCATCATTTTGTATGTATAATTGGGATCATTTTTCCCAATGTGCATTACTTACACTTCGTTGCCAAGTCACCCAGTGAGATCCCTTTGTAACTCTTTGCAGTCAGCTTTGGACTTACTCTTGAGTAATTTTTTATCATCTGAAAACTTTGCCTCCTCACTGTTTACCCCTTTTTCCCAATCATTTATGAATGTATTGAACTGTGCTGGTTCCAGTACAGATCCTGCAATTTACCCCTCTATATTGTGAAAACTGACCATTTATGCCTACCCTTTGTTTCCTATATTTTATCCAGTTACTGATCCATGAGACGACATTCCCTCTTATCCCATGACTGCTTAGTTTACTTAAGAGCCAGGATCACCTCTGGAGCCCTTTAAAAAAATTGGCGTCACATTAGCTATCATCCAGTCATTTGGTACAGAAGCAGATTTAAAGGATAGGTTACAGACTACAGTTAGTAGTTCTGCAATTTCACATTTGAGTTCCTTCAGAACTCTTGGGTGAATGCCATCTGGGTCTGGTGACTTATTACTCCTTTAGTTTATCAATTTGTTCCAAAACCTCCTCTAATGACACCTCAATCTGGGACAGTTCCTCAGATTTGTCACCTAAAAAGAATGGCTCAGGTTTGGCAATCTCCCTCACATCCTCAGCCGTGAAGACCTATGCAAAGTCCAATGCCTGTCACCAGACCAGATCCAAACCCAGAGAACAGAAGAATATGCTGCCTGCCAGTAACAAGGATATGAGATGTGTATGTGAGGCTGAAAAGGATCCTAATGGAAGCGGGGAGAAATCATCAACACAGCTAGATTTCCATTGGAATGGATCAAGGATGACTATGCTGAGTAAGACCCTTAAAGAAGTGGAAGTTTAGGTGATTTTCAGCAGAATATTTCCAGTCCCTAGAAAAGAGAGCAAAGGCGTGACAAGATAATGAAGATCAACAGATGGCTCAAGGATTGATGCAATGAGGAAGGTTTTGGGATGATTGACCTTGGGAGGCATTTACAGAAAGAAGACTTCTTGACTGATAGACTCCTCTTGAGTATGTGGGATATTAATCTTCTGGTTTGAAGGCTGGCATGATTGATAAGAAGGGCTATACACTGGGAGATGAGGGGAGAAGATTGGAAGAGATTCATGAGATCTCCACGACTTGCTTCCATACACAGTAGGAAGAAAGCGAGCTAAATGAAGATACAGTAAAGAATAAAGGAACACTATAAGGTAAGATTATGGACAAGGAGAAAGAAAAAGTCCAAATATCGATTGGAGTTGGAGTTGTAGTCAGGTAGGTGTTACGGTTAGTGAAAAGACTATACCTAATCCAGCTAAAAAACTGGGTGAGGTACAAGGGAAACAACTGAAACACTTGCACACTAATTTAAGGAGCCCAGGCAATAAAATGGAAGAACTTGCACTATCGACAGGAGGTCAAACAGGATATTATAGGGATTACAGAAACATGGAATAGCATTCATGACTGGAGTACAAGTATTGAAGGGTATATGCTGTTAGGAGAGATAGTCAAAGATAAATGTGGTGGAGTAAACTGTAAAGAAATAAGTGATAGTATGGACAAAACAGAATTTTTGGGGGGTCTAAGTCACTTTGGGAAAGGATTGTAATAGAGGTTCTGTTAGGACAGTGTTAAGCGTCTGCTATAGACCAGCTGGGTCAGACTCGTATGGACTGAGAGCTCTTTATTATTATTAGAAAAATAAATACTAAGGGGAATTGTGTCGTAACAGGAAGAAAACTTCCCAGATATAGAATAGAAAATAAATGCTACTGATACTGGTAGGGCCCAGTTATTCCTGACTGTGACAGATGACAGTTTCTGAATCAAATTCTCACTGAATCAATAACAGGTAATGCAATTTTAGACTTGATTTTGTAAGTAGTGAGGATTTCATAGAAGAGCTTGTAGGAAATAACCTTGAATTGAGTGATCACAAGTTGATTCAGTTTAAATTAAATGGAAGGATAATAAAAACCAGGTCATCCGATATGGTTTTTTATTTAAAAAAGGACAGACTTTGGGAAATTAAGGGAATTAGCTAGAGGTCAACTGGATTGAACATCTTGGATTTAAAATGTAGAGGAGGCTTGGAATTTCTTCAAATCTAACTATACCAAAAAGACTATCTGAAGTTTGCATCCCAAGCAAGGGGGGAAAGAAGCTTGTAGAGAGAGGATCTAGACCCAGTTGGATGAATAACCATCTCAAAAAAGTTTATTAGGAGTAAGCAGAAAACCTACAGGGATTGGACAAAGACAGCTACACCATGGAGGTTAGAAAATGTAGAAATAAAGTGAGAATGGCTAGAAGTCAAGCTGAATTAGCTCTTGTCGAGGAAATTAAAATAAAAAGAGATTTGTTAGTTATATAAATAAAAAGAGAATAAGGATGGATGAGATTGAGCCGCTATGCAGTGCAGATGGGAAGAAGATTAAAGATAATCTCAAATGCTGGCCCAAAAAACTAAATGACTACTTTGCTTCAGTTTTCAGTAAGGATAACATGGACTTGTAATAAAAATATCTATCTGAGGGTAGTACCATATGACTGGAGAACAGCTAACGTCACACCTATTTTTAAGAAAGGGGGGAAAAGTGATCCAGGCAATTATGGACACATTAGTGTGACCTCAGTATTATCCAAGGCTTTTGAACAAATTTTTGAAGGAAAGAATAATTAAATTAATGTATGTAAACAGTAAAGGGGATGTAAAGCAACACAGGTTTACCAAAATATAGGTCATGCCAGACTAACCTGGCCTGGTGAAATCAGACTAGCAGATACTTTGGAATTTTTGCCTTCATCTACAGTGTGTGGGCACGAGTCAATTGCCAGGATTATCTGGGTGTACACCTCACAATCATTTCCCTGCGGTTGCAAGGGCCTCGGGTGTAGATACCTCAGCCCCTCCTATTCTCTCCCTATGGCACGTGACAGTCTAGTCTCCTCTGGGTTATAATACTTTGGTCCAATTTTGGTTGTTAGGTTTAGGGTGTGGATGCAGGGTGGTATGGTGACCTGTGATATACAGGAGGTCAGACTAGGTAATACGGTGGTCCCTTCTGGCTTTAAACTCTCTGACTATGACCCAGGGCACCCTGGTCTTCCTATAAAACACACCATGAAGTGGCAAGTATTATATGCCTTGTACAGACCAGTAAACAGACACAAAGAAGAAAAGTGATTTTCACCAAGATCATACAGCAAGTCGGTAGAAGGATCAACTAGTCCAATCTCTTCATCCACTATTATAATGACTGGCCCCCACAGCCTCCTAAGAGATAGATACTCATGTATTACAATGGAAGTGTTAAAACATAACATTTGTTACTTAAGTTTTGCATCTGAAAGATTTACACCACTTAAACCAGACTACCTCTGTTTATTTGCAGATCAGATTAAGATCTAATCCTGAAACACACATCTTCTTTTACCAACACAATTCAACCATGACTAGCAAGAATCACGTTAAGGAGAGTCAATACACAATACTTCCAACTGAAGTATTTTGCACTAAGGAGGAAGAGATTGTCCAAGATCAACCATTACACACACTGTGATGTAACCACTACAGACTGCTATCTGCATATTGAATACCACCTGGATCAGCAATATTTATATTCATTTTTGCCAAGATATGGCTTGGGGGGAGGGAAAGATGGGTAAATAAGATCATCTCTGTTCTGCAGTCACTCTAACTTTTCAAAGTTTATGTTCAATTGCATCAGTGAGATATACATTTCTGTACATTAGGTTCAGCTTTCCAAAGCCACATACTGCTTAAGTAATGGTATTAACTGAACTATAGAGCATCAAAAGCAGAATCCAAGTCAGATTCCTCTCGTCTCCAAAACTAAAAAATTGTAACAAATACAAGAAATGTACTTCTCAAGTTTAATGTTTACAAGACATCTAATTTGTAAGCTTCAAAGTCCAAATTCAGACTTGCAGTTCCCACTGTTTTTAAATAGCAGCCTTATACATATGTAGGGGCAGAATTTAGCCACTACAGGTGGGACAACTACAGTAGCTTTTCTCAAACTCCTCACAAAGGAGCCTGTGGGAGTTAAGCACCCAAATCACACTGAAACCTAGTGAACTGGGCACTTAACTCCTTTAGATTTATTTGGAAATCTAAGCCCAGATCAACACACACACACACCATAAATGAACATTAACATGGGAGTGCTGAGTTTGATGAATTTTGTTTAAATCTATGATCTGGTTGTATTATGAAGAATTCTGAAGTATGTTCTTCAAGCCTATCTTTAAAAATAAAATGGTTCAGAGTACAAAAGGTTCAGAGTACAGCCTTGACCTCAAAGGATGCAAGAACAAATAAGCTTGTACCTAGATGGGCAAGTCTTGCCAACAGTACAACCTGGAATGGATCCAAAACCCTTCATTGCAAGAGAGATGTCTGCAGGCCAGGTGTCGCACACTGTTTCCAAACTGCAGTCATCCACTTTAAACAGAATAAATCCAAATCCAAAAATCCTCACTTTTACTTTACATGGATGGGGGGGGGTAAAAAGCACTTTGTAAAACTTGTTTTTTTAAAACCACATTTCAATTCTCACCATAACAAAACCATTGGCACTGGAACAACAGTGTGATGAAATATGTAGTGTACCCAAAGTCAAAAAAAAGGAAACAAACCGTTGCATTGTACCAGCTAAAGTAAAAACCGTAGGTTCCCTCTTTAGTCAAAACTGCATGTGAAGTTCCAACTAAAAGCATTACTTACTCACACAGCAGAATACCATTTTCTAATCCAGACCGAAAATCTTTGTCACCAAAACTTCTGCCTGTGACTTGCTGAAAAATAATAAGGAGAAGCGAGAGAGAGAGAGAGAGAGAGAGAGAGAGAAAAGTGAATTAACAGGTGCATATTTAAAGAATGCTTCATAATTTTGTATTTAAAACCTTTAGAGCAAATGTAACATGACAACTCTTTGGGCATTGCCGGTAAAGTCCAAGATGTTTCCTGCATCTAACAAAAAACAAAATACAAAACCCTTTCACTGAACTATTTAACATGCAACACAAAGCACTTTTTGCTAATCCTTTAGTTTAAAATTCAAGAATGGCTTAATGTAAGTGTCACTGTAACCCTCAGAATAATTGTCAGTCTAGGCATTTTTATAGGCAACTAGCGTATTTACACAAAGCTGAGTATATGTCTTTTTTTTGCATAACAAATATACATCACTTTAGGTGCTATTCATGGACCTGATCCTGCAGCCCTTACTCACATGAGCAAGTTCACAGGGGCACTAAGTTACAGGAGTTGGGATTGCAAGACCTTGCAATACGATTTGTTACACAAATGTGAGGCAACCTTCCCAATTCCCTATGCATTGTTTGTAATAAGTTGAAGAACACAAAGTTAGTAAGCTAGAAAAAAATACATTATTTAGAGACAGATTGTAATACCCTTATTCATACTGAACACTTCATACCATGAAGTCAAATGGGACTTTCATGTCAAGTAAGGATGGGAAGTATCTGATCCTTAGTATTTTTGAAGAATGCTAGTTGAGGGACTGGTCTTTTATATATCCACAGGACAAGGTATGGCATGGGTAGGAGCAGCACAAACTTTCTCACAATGCTCTGGTTATTTGAACAATGCTACACTATAGGGGCTACACTACAGGTGAGAAGATTGTTCATTCACTCCTTGGCCTCTGAGAACAGTCTGCACAAACAGTCAACAAACAATGTTAAATATTACCAGATGGAGTTGGAGAGGTAGAAGTATATGTGTGGTTCCTTCATTAGAGACTGGAACTAAAAAATGTATTTCAACTAAGAAATCACCCATCAAAAAGCCATCAGATGGGAATCACTATCACTACTAACCGAGGACAGTGTCAAACCAGTAACACCAGTGTAAGCAGGGTCTGAATGAGCTTTCCTCTGACAGCTAGCTGGGATGGGGAGAGACTTCAGGAGCAAACTGTATTTACAGATATAATATCTACTCTGCCAAGATATCCAGCAAACAGAGCTGTGTTGCTCAAAGTGGTCAACTCTGGCTGATGTTGGGTTACAAATCACTTTCGTACTGAATGCAAGATAGTGAAATGTTATCAATTTTGTTGTCTTTATTGCATGAATAAAAGGGGAGCAGAGCTGTGCTTAACCTGTCCCAAATGAGGAGGTCACCCTCAGCTTAAAGGACCTTGTTAAGTCAGGGGCTCGAATGCCAGACCCCTGTGAAAGTAAGAGGGGTGGGGACAGGTGTCCCAACCACAAGGTGTGGACTCTCCCTAAGGCTCCCTGGTCTGGTTTAACGTGTTCCTCCCCACTGTTCAAAGATAGAGCTAAATAGGTGAAATGACATCATGATAGTACCTCACTCTCCCTACAACACCTGGAGACACCTGAGGAACAAAGACTGAACCGGGGAAAGTGATGGTCCCAGATTAAAGGGATTTCTAGCCTGTGTATGAAAACTTGGGAAACCCAAGCTGCAAAGCCAACACAGCTTGTGCCTTAAGAATCTGCCAGCCTGTTTATCACTCAGGGTGAGAATTTGCTAATTCATATCCTACCTATCTAGTATGTTAAGATCAGTTTGTGGTTTTATTTACTAGGTAATCTGCTTTGATCCATTTGCCATCACTTATAATCACTTAAAATCTATCCTTTTGTAGTTAATACACTTATTTTATGTTTTAATCCAAACCAGCATGTGTTTGACTATGTCGTCTGTGGAAAAATCTCAGCTTGGGTACCACAAGTGTGCATGGTCCTCTTCACATTGAGGGAGAGGTGGGCCAGGTGTTAAACCCATATATTGGTGAGATTTGACCCTGGCAGGATGGTACTGCTCTGGGATCCTAGGCTGGGAGACTGGTGGTTAGAGAGCCTGCATGTGACTGCAGCTGGTGTGTCCCTACCTGTGTGAATGCTGGTGACAGTGAAAGCTTGGAGAGCTTTGCAATTTGTCACAACAGCACAGTGTGAGAGGGAGCCCAGGCTGGTGGGTCAGAAGGCTCAGTGGTACCCCAGTTCCAGGTGGCACCCCGGGGGGAACCATCACAGGCATCTCCCAAGGAGTGAAGGCCCAGACCCTCTCTTGAGCAGAAAAGAGGACACTTCCTGTTCCTGGAGGTGGTGAAGAGATCCCACCTCTGGCAATCCCCATTTTAGGAATATGCTGTGGAGAACTTCGATGTCTAGCTCCCATTCATAGTCCTGTGAGGCTGGCGTTCTGAATACCTGGGAGGCAGACTTCTGAAATTTGGATCTGATGAGCTATGCACCAATTCCATAGTTTCATGGCTTCAGTGCACAGGGAGGAAGATCTTACTCCTCTCTGTGTGTTAATATAGAGCATGCAGGATACACTGTCCGTCATGACCCTGACTGATCTGCTCCTGTTGAGGGGTAGGAAATGAAGGCAAGCATTCCTGACAGCCCTGAGCTCTAACAGACTGATGTGGAGACTGACTTTTTGAGTTGTCTATCTGCCCTGAGTCGTGAGGTTACTGCAGTGGTGGACTCCCATTCCAACCGTGATACATCTGTTGTTAAAGTCACTGGTGGGGCTGGGTGACAGAAGGGAATGCCTGCACAGACATTGAGTTGATTCTTCCAGCAGTCTAAGGAGTTGCTCACTTGTAGAGGAACTGTCACCTGTCTGTCCAAGGTGTGTGACTAGAGAACAGGTCATTCTGAGCCAACTCTAGAAGCAGCAGACATAGTCTTGCATGATTGGTCACAAAGATGCAAGCTAACATGTGTCCCAGGAGCAGAAGATAGTTCTTTATTGTGGTTTGAAGGCTCCCCTAAATTGCCCATACTAGACACACAAAGTTACAAATCTGTTTACGGGAAGATAGAATCTGGCTGTCAACGAGTCAAAATATGCCTCTATAAACTGTATCTTCTGTACAGGGGTTGTCATGGGCTAATGGGCACAGCTGTAAATCCAGAACTGCAGGAGGATTTGAACCCTCAACCAACCCATGAAAACTGTTGCTTTGAAGATGTCTGGGTAGTCATGGGGGGCAGTTGAGGGGCACTCTCTTGAATCTATGTCTTTCTAGGGATTCAATGGAACCTGGAAAACTGAGCAGGATGTGATCTCTGGGCAGTCTGATCTACTAAATCTTTTCTTATTTGTAAGTGTACATAAGCTCAGGCATCATAAAATAGCCCTAGAATCCTTTAAAGTGTGCCAGGACTCATCTGTGGTTTCCAATAACACTTTAGAGGACTCCCCTTTGATGGTCTTACAGTGTTCTATACTTCTCTCCGGAACCCCAAGAGATGGAACCATGATGCCTTGCACATAACCACTGCCAGGGAGATTAACCTGGCAGCAGTGTCCACAGCATCTAAAGATGCCTGAAGAGCAATTCTGGCCATCAACTGGCCCTCTGAGATAATGGACTGGAACTGCTCCTTATGTTCTTGTTGCAGATGTTTAATATAAAGCCGTGAACCTGTTTATAATCTGTAAAATTACATTTTGCCATGACCACCTGATAATTTGCTATTCTGAATTACAGGGTTACTGATAAATAGATCAGTAAGATCTAGCCTTTTCTGGTCCTTGTCATATGGAGTAGACTTAGAGAAGTGTCGCCTATCCCACTCATTTACACATCCACCACCAGCCATGGATGGTGGCGGAGGCATAACTGCCTTGTCCATAGTACAACTCCGGCTTCCCTATGAGACAGTACCGGTGGTCTGGCAAAATGTTGTCGATAGGCAGCCAACAGGTACCAGAATGGCCAATGGGGGGCCCATACAGAAGTGGGGGTGGCATGCAGGGTTGGCATACACTCTTGATAATGAGCCTGATCTTCCCTATTACTTTCAAAGAACAGGATCCTGAAAGGATATGTTGGAGAACCCTGAACAGAAATAAAGGAGATTGGCTGGAAGTCTCCTTCATCCTCCTCCATCTCATCCAAAGGAGGAGCACCCACAGAAAACAGTGGAAAGTCCTGCAGTTCCAGGGGATGGTAGTTGCAGACCGGTGTCTCAGTACCAAGAGGAGCTGGGACTCTGTTTCATCTGTTATGAAGAGGCCCTTAGTACATCTCAACTCCTGGATACTGAATAGGGGATCACTACTGACATGGTAGCTGAGGCTATGGTCGCTGAAGGCATCACCACCAGTGGTGGGCCTACCGTTGAAGGTGTCTGGGGCAGTTGCTTGCTAGGTGCTGGATGTGAGAGTACCAACAGCTGGGCTGAACTCGACGGTGCCAGTTCCAAGTGTCTATGCTTACCCTCCTTGCTGATAGAAGGTAGAAAGACCCCATCGGAGCTGTGTCTCTCCTTCGTACACCAGGACTTGAAGGACACCTCCTCCGGCACTGGCAAGGCCATAAACTCAACAGACTGAGTCAAGAGAGGTTGAGGCTCTGGAGACCGTAGATCTCACTGGGGACTTGGACTTTATTGGAGCTGGCTCCTTAAGGTGAGAATCCACACTAGTCTTTCTGGAAGCCTTTTCTGAAGCCTTCCCTTTCTTAGGCTAGGTCTACATTACCCGCCTGAATCAGTGGGTAGAAATCGACATAGCCACAGTCTTCTAGTCCTGACTCCCCTTATTCACCCCACCCTCACAAATATTCAATCTGAGTTTTCCTTAGCTCAATTTCACCCTGTTATTCCTTGCTGCACCTCAAACATTTCCTCTCCCCCTTTGGTGCTTACACATTTAGAATACCTGAAAATGTTTACAACATTTTGTTAATTGCTTTTGCTAAGCTAAACACAAATTTCTTGTAAGTCCTTTATACCAAGTCAGTCTCTGCAACCCCCATTTATCACTATGTTTCATCATCCCTTATTGCCTCCAATTTGTCACTCTCTCTCTGGTTTTGAGGTGCCCAGAAATAAAACCAATATAGACACTATCTCTCTCTCATCTGTAACATGATTTCATGGTGTCTAGCTCAAATTTGCATTAGCTTTTTTTCCTGTCATCATATTATATCGCAAGCACGTCGAGTCTCTTATACACTCAAGCGGAGGTGGGAGTAAGCGCCGTCGACAGAAAGCCACAGAAGTCGATTTTGCTGCCGGGGTAAGTCGGCTGCGATACGTCGAATTCAGCTACGCTATTCACGTAGCTGAATTTGCGTATCTTAAATCGACTCCCCCCTGTAGTGTAGATGTACCCTTAGGAGAAGCCTGCATTGAGGTAGAAGTGGCACTGGATCTGTCTGGAGACAGATGTACTGGGTGGAGGGATATGTCCTGACCTAAGAGCATTCCAAAAGGGAGCATTCAATCATTAGCAGAGTTTAATCTCCCTGTTTTGACTTGCCCTGGATTTGAGGCACAGGCAGAAGTTGCAATCCTGAGAGACAAGGGACTCCCCTAAGCAACGGACACACTTAGAATGGTTGACGCTCACAGGAATAGCCTCTCAGTAGAAGAGGTGATGGTTTGAAACCAGGCGAGCCAGGTATACGCTACCAGGAAAAAAATAATTAATCTCCCTGAGGGGAAAGAGGAGTAAAACAATCTTCGCACTACTTATCAAACTAGCTATTTTAAAAAACTAACTATAAAAACTCTCTTACCTACCACAGTAATATTAGAAAAGCCAAGGCACGCTCAAGGCAGGCATGCTAGGACTTCGTCCCAGGCTGAGGTGGTTGAAAAGAAATGGAGGACAGATTGCCAGCTGTGATGGATTACAGCCCTAAACACTATTGTACGCCTTGTAAGGTATCATTTGAAAACTCAATTTGCTGGGCAGCATTGTCCTGATAAAATGTATGTGGCAACATTGTATGTGAAGTTAAGGTTCTCTGTAACAAGTCCTCTGCCCGGCCTTCTTCCTGGAGCCCACTGGCTGCCCCAATAAAGCACAGCGAGGCTTTTCCTTCTGCAGCACCCGTGGCTTTATTTACAGACTTCTCCCATCACCAGTGATATACTATATACAGTTTGCAGGCCTTACAATCTCCACTTTCACCCAGAGCCTGCCCTCAGCCCGGAGACTGACCTTCCCTTGGCCAACTGCAGCAAGGGAGGTCTAGGTTGGACATTAGGAAAAAGTTCCTAACTGTCAGGGTGGTTAAACACTGGAACAAATTGCCTAGGGAGGTTGTGGAATCTCCGTCTCTGGAGATATTTAAGAGTAGGTTAGATAAATGTCTATCAGGGATGGTCTAGACAGTATTTGGTCCTGCCATGCGGGCAGGGGACTGGACTCGATGACCTCTCGAGGTCCCTTCCAGTCCTATAATCTATGAAATCCCCCCCTTCCTTCTGGCTGCCAGCCAGCCTTTATAGCCCTTGAACCCTCAGGCCCACAGGTGCAGCCAGTTCTAAAGGCCAGGCACCAGACTTCTCCCCAGCCCCAATCTATTTCCCCTGAGCAGGGGCTAATTAGGTGCCTCTGCACCAGCACCCTGCTACATTCCCCTATGTGATGTTATTAAAACATGTTTCAAACCCCACTGCCCTGCCCAAGCAGAAGTCAGAAAACAGGTCTGTCCTAAACAAAGGAATATGTGTTTGCCTTTATTTGCATTTAAGCATTATACAGAATCATCAAGCGGGAAGGGAAAACAAAAGCAGCTCAAACAGGCGAAAAAAGCCCAGTAGGGAACATCCTTCCACGTAGACTGTCTCCTGGTTCTAAGCTAGAAATGTTTTTCAAGAGGGGAATTAAAACTATAAAAAGGTTGGGCAAACACCTCAAGGCAACCCTCTCCTCCCACCCCCCATTGCATTCTCCGTACCTGAGAAGACAAAAAGGAAACACCCACCTGACTTGGGGGAGGAAAAAGGTCCCAACCTGAGGAGTTTAGTCAGTAATTTTGTTGGAAGCATGTAGTGAGAAAGTTTGCTTGAATCTAATATAGTTAAGTTAGGCACTAGTATGCATTTTATCTTTATTCTTCTTATAACCATTTCTGACTTTTTTGCCCAATTACTTTTACTTACTTAACCTCTCTTTGTAGTTTTAATGAACTTGTTTTATTGTTTTATCTAATCCAGTGTATTTAAACTGAAGTGTCTGGGTAACTAAGATAATAAACTAGTGTATATTATTCCCTTAACTGAATAATGGATTTAATATATTTGGACAGTCCAAGGAGAGGGCTAGGCAGTACAAGTGTTGGGGTCACTCTGCAGCATAACCAAGGCTGGTGAGAGGCAGGGTGTGACTGGCAGGCTGCAGTTACACAAAACACATCTGGGAGCGACATGCATGCTGGTGGCTGGTTGTGAGCTGTCCAGGTTGGAGGCTATAACAGCAAGGCATTGCAAGGCACCCCAGATTACAGGACGGGGTGACAGCTCCCCACTGATCTGAACTGTGCTCAGTATGTCACACCAGCACACCTAAGTTCCCTCTAAGCTGCGTGGGCATGCGGCCACACAGCAGGCTATAAGGGCTGTGCAGGGACACAGCCACAGGGGTCTGGAGAGGAGAGAGGTTGGGATGGGCAGGGAGGGAAGCAAGTTGGGGCGTGCAGGGCTCCCCCGGCCACGGCACTGCTGCTGGCAGGGCGAGGTGCCTCTCTCCTGGAGCTGCTGCTGCTGGTGGGGAGACGGCTGTGGGGGGAGTCCTCTGGCCCCATATCCGGAGCTGCTGCCTCTGGGGAGAGGCATTGCGACCCCAGCCCTGGAGCTCCTGCCAGTGGGGAGAGGCGCCTCTCTCCCTTAGCTGCTGCCAGCAGGAAGAGGGCTGGGGGGAGTCCTCTGGCCCCAGCCCCGGGGCTGCTGCCGGCAGGGAGAGGTGCCTCTTTCCCAAAGCTTCTGCCAGTGGGGAGAGGGCTGGGGGGAGTCCCCTGGCCCCAGCCCCAGAGCAGCCTGCACCCCAAACTCATCATTCCCAGCCCCCCCCCCGAGCCCCCCCCCCCCCCCGGGGCCCCCCCCCCCCCCCCCGGCACACCCAAACACTCTGCACAAGGCCTCATCCCCCTCCTGTACCCCAAACCCCTCATCCCTGGCCCCACCCCAGAGCCTGCACCCCCAGCCTAAGCCCTCACCACCCTGCACCCCAACCTTCTGCCCCAGCCCGGAGTTCCAAACCCCCAGCCCCACCCCCGCCACACATCACCTACATATTGGTGCACATAACAAAATTCATTCCACACATGGATGGGAAAAATTAGAGGGAATATTGCAGCACATCCCTGTACAGCCTTGGTATCCGGCATAAGGAAGTACGGGGCACATGTGCAGATCAAACGGACACTGCTAACTGAAAATCTCTGATCAAGGGCTCGACAGGCGCATGTGCACCTGACATGCAGCACCCATAGGGCTACTACTCAAAGAAGAGCTGGGGATCTTAAGATGACTCTCTCTCCCCCAAACACTCACCCCTTTTTATGTCAAGTCAGTCTGTTGAGTTTGGGATACATCCCAAAGAATCTCACTAAGCTGCCTCCCTTCAATCCTTAGGCCAGACCCACGTAGTGTTGCAAAAGTGGTGCTCAGCACTCAGGTACCATGAGGACAGATGCTTTAGAAAATATAAGACAAACAGGTTCTAATCGGTCACATTTGGGAGTACAGGGTTGTTAATGGACAATTTTTTGCCCTGCAATATTTAGCCATTCATGTTTTCAAACATAAAAATACCACACTAGCTATGGTAACTCCACTAGAAAAAAAGGTAGTTACAACTGTTACATTATATTAATTCCACTGTGTTCTCTCTATGAATAACTTTGCTATAGACAAAACCTTTTTAGCTTACTTGACCCCTAGATGCAGCCATTACTCCTGGGGGAATTCTGCACCACTGCGCAATGCAGAATTTTGCAGAAATTAATGTTGGGCATGCAGAATTTCCTTTTCCCCCCACAGAAATGGGCTGCAGAGATGTTGGCCGCTACGAGGGGGTCACTGGACCAAGCAGAGCCCAGCTCACAAATAGAAAACAAGTCCAGGGGGGATGAGGAGGGGGAGGGGACTGGAGGGTTCCCAGCAGCTGCAGTTCCTAGCATGCCCTGAAGGAAAAAGAGGTGGCAGTGCACAGGAAACTCCATGCAAGCTTGGCACCCAGCATTAGACTGTTTTTTCCTCTGGATCCCTGGGCTTTTGGGGGGTAGGAGGTGTGAGTGTGTGGGCTGGGGGTGGGGGGTGCCCAGCTGGGCTCAGGGTGGGGAGGAGATGGCAGTGTCTGAGCAGGGGAGGGCCCCTCATCCGGACTCTGAGGGAGAGAGGATGTGAGTGTCTGGACAGGGAGGGCCACTCGGCTGGGCTTTGGGTGGGAGGGGAAGGGATGTGAGTGTCTGGACAGGGAGGGCCACTCGGCTGGGCTTTGGGTGGGAGGGGAAGGGATGTGAGTGTCTGGACAGGGAGGGCCCCTCACTGGGCTCTGGGGGGGGAGGGGATGTGAATGTCTGCCCCCGCCCCAACTGGGCTCTGGGGTTGAGAGGGGGCAGAAGAACAGGAACTGAGTTGTTGTAGGAGTTTCTTTAACTCTCTACTCCTGGGGGAATGTTCGTGTGTGCCTGTATTGTTACAGACATACCTGCTGACAGGTATTTTGAAATAAATTACCAAAATAATTGAAACTGGCATGATTATATAGCATCAGTTTGACAAATAAAATGTATAGAATTCTGCAGAATTTTAAAATATTGTGTTCAGAATTTTTAGGCGCAGAATTCCCCCAGGAGTAAACCATCCAGGGTCTGCTATTCTAAAGCTAAGAGCAACACTGCTGGTCTTATCACTTACCATTCCTATTTTATGGGTTTCCATGCAGAAAGGAAAAGCTGCCAGTCAGTGATCAGAGGCACAGAACAATGGAAAGCAGCTAAACACAGGTTTCAATTGCTTCTGCCTCCGCACCGCAGATAACTCATGCTCAAAATTAATCCAGTACAAAAAACACCCACACACAGTTCCAGTGTGATCCATGTTTCCTGCCTATGCCACAAAAAATGAAGAGGGATATATATGGAGATACCATAACAAATGGTTAAAAAAAAAAAGGTTAAACTGGATGGAATTTTAGACAATTTCTTACCTAAATGAAGCACCAATAATTAAGCCCCCCTCTAAGCAGACTTTGTAATCCAAAAATAATTTGCATTCTAGATATGTAACTTGTAATTAAAGCAAATATTTATGGCTTTTTTATCCAGGTAATTTACTGTGTTTCTTAAAGCAACCACATATATGGCACTCTCTGTTTGGATAGATCATTTGCCAAAACATTGACGAGACCTATAAAGCTCAATGAAATGAGAAAACACCCTTTTTCGTGTGGTACTGTAATTAAAATAGAGAACAGAAGCTAAATATAATATGATTTGTCACCACTTTTTGCTTGCATGAGGAACTGTTTGAGTTAGAGGGAAATATAATCCAGATGACTATGTAAAGGCCTATATCCAATTTCAACCAAGCTAATTATTTCACTGCTGGATTTGTGTCAGTTCATTAACACTAGACAATCCAAAGGAGCTAAATACAAAGAAAAAAAGCTTAATTTTTAAATCCGCAAGAGGAAACTAAACCACACGATAGTAGCTCTCTGCACCACAACATAATGGCAGCTTCTTTTATAAGTGTTTACACAGTAACACACATTTTGCAATATACAATGTTATTGCTGATTAACTCATTGCTTTCAATGTTCTTTGGCAGCTATATAAACTGCTAAATTAATGCCATCAACTACTGCTCTTACCCAACCACTAAAATAATGCCACATTATACAATTCTGTTTTCAACATGCTTCAATTCACATTGGAAAATGTGATGAAAACAATCATTACTGATGCTTGATGTGATGCACTGCATTGAGCTAACAAGCCTCTGGTGTCAAAACAGCTTAAGGGCAGGAAAAAAGAACAGTGACAAATTGCTGAGCAGATGCTGTGCCCAGGTGAAGTTTATCCCAGCCAACAAGATTCACATTTGACTCATCAATGCCAAAGCTTAGAAAGTAGACAGCTTGCGTTTTGATGGGCATATCCGATCTCTGAGAAAGCAGTGAGGACAAAAAAAAAATTACAGAAGCAGACAGGCAGGCAGCAGGGAGAGCTATTTATTACTGATTGTGTATTGGGGCAACAATTTGTGAAGCCTGGCAGCAAAAGGATGACTTTAAAAAGATAGGTTTCAGAGTAGCAGCCGTGTTAGTCTGTATCCACAAAAAGAACAGGAGTACTTGTGGCACCTTAGAGACTAACAAATTTATTAGAGCATAAGCTTTCGTGGACTACAGCCCACTTCTTCGGATGTATATATGTTATATATATCTTTTTAAAAAGATACAGGATCTGCATTTGGCACACTATTCATTTTTCTATGTGCATGCAACAGTGAAATTGTGCACCAAGAAGTTTTTTTTTTGTTTTTTTTTTTAAGTTTTAACAGAATAAGAGTCAAGTAGTCTCTAAAACTAATCATTTCATTGAGAGATGTACATTTTTTTCCTCCCCACTGCAGATATTAAACAAAAATATAAAACCTAATCTAAAATAGTCAGAGATGTTATCCTGAGAACACTTAACGTTGTTTACAGTGTTGTTCTAGCCATGCTGGTCACAGGATATGAAGTTTTAGTCCAATAAAAGTTATTACCTCACCCACCTTGTCTCTCTCAATACTTAAACAAGTAGCCTGTACTTGCCAAGTTCCTAAAGGATTCTTCATGTGAATAGGGGCTTGCAGAACTGCACCTTTATAGATCAATAAGTTCCCAGTCTATAATTTTCTTTAGACATTTTCCAAACAGTATGTGACAATTTAAGACAATCAATTCATATAGTTCAGTGTTCTTTCAGTTTTTAGGGAACCTCTTCCACTTGGCAGCATTGCCACAGCTCCAGAATCAGCTTTGTATTTGCAGATAAACAAATAAATTTTGAATTCATAAAAATAGTAAAAGCAAATTTTATAGAGTCAAAGTATCTATAAAGTGTCACTCTAGAGCAGTGTTTCTCAACCTTTTTGATATCAGGGACCAGCTTCCTGCCTTCCTAAACTGTCAGGGAGATCTCAGGGACCGGTGCCGGTCCATCGACCACTCATTGAGGAACACTGTTCTAGAGGAAGAGTATCAGCCAATGCAAAACCTTCATGTGCCGCCAACATTGAAAGGAAAGAGAATCTCATCACACTGCACTGGGACTCAGGGAGACCTGGGTCAATTCCTGGTCAAGTCTGTCACAGACTCAGAGAGACTCAGGGCAAGTTGTCAATGGAGACAACAATTCTTCCTTTCTCCCATCCTTTGTCTCTATTGTCTTTTTAGATGGTCAACTCTTTCCCACTGGGACTGTCACATAAGAGCGAGGTGCTTTAAGTGGGTTCATAATACAAGTAATATACAGTAATAAAACTGCTAGTCCAGATGTTAAGTACTAGGAAGTTAGCTCAGCAGACTGACAGACATCAAGGATGTATGTATGGGTTGGTGGACAGGAAGGAAAACTGGGTTGGGCATACCTAGTTTCTAATGATATTTGAAGAATGCACTAATTCTGGTAGGTTCTAAATATTAATCTGCAATATACAGCAAGACTTTATAGAGCTGAGCTAATTAATTTACTATAAAACCAATAAAAACTTGAATGACTGAAATCTATGCAAGCAAAATTCAAGTTATCAAGGGCAACAATATGGCATGACCTCAGAACAACTGGTGGGGCTGGCTCTGTGCCCATTATGAAACTAATATGGAACCTGTCAATTTAAAGAGGTGGGATTTAAGACTTAACAAGGTAAACCTGTGAAAAAAACACTTAGAAGCATTTAAAAATAAATTCATTAATCTTTCACTTTACAATTACACAAGTCTCAATCTGCTTTTAAAATTAACTGAATATACCAGAGGCCCATTTTCCCTTCCCTTTGTTTTTGCTGTTTTCCTCTTGCCCTCATCTTTTTAATTACTAGGAATCTCCTTGCTCTGTCTCATTTCTTCACGCACACTCCACTTTTTCTAAAAGGAACAATGAAACTGAGTGTACTATCTTCTATTTGCCACAAGCTCCTTTCTTGAGAAGCCTTCTTGGCAGACAACACTGACACCACACTATTACTTTACCAAGTAACTCATGTAATAATGTTATCCATTGACATGAATACTAGATATCTTACTCCTCCAATCCCTTTAAAATCCGTGCAGTTAATACCCTTTTTGCAAGGGGCAAAAGGAGGCTAAAACCCACTTTAAAACAAACAAACAAAACCAAAAAAGAAGTTTATCCTTTGTTGGGTTTTAGTTAGTACCCTTTTGTTTTCAAAAAGGAAAAAAAAAAGTCTCTTCATTTATCAAATGAAGTTTTTTTCAGGCCCTTTGTCTTAATCTGGAATCTTAAAAATATGCATGCAAATGCAGCCATTTACTTTGTAAACTAGAAGGGCAGCTTATTCAGCGCTGAGTTAGGAAATGTGACAAAGGAAAACCAGGAATAAAAAAGAATAAATAGACCAAATGACAAGCCTCACACAAGGCCTTCACATTCCTGGCTTTAATTTTATTTTTATTTACAGTCAGCAGAAAATTTCTCAAGAGGGAGAACACCAACGTACAAGGAGAGAATGATGAAGTGCTCACAAATTCTCTCAAATCAAAACAGCTCTGTTCTCATTCAGGTGCATCTGTCTTGTGCTGGATGGTTTTCATTAGACTACATCCGCTCTACATTCTAGAATGTAATTACATATAGCAAAGATTTGGCTTCCAAATTCCTGCACATATAATTCTTCATATTGCTGGATCAAGACAAAAATAAGTGAGGTAAGATGTTTATGCTGCTTGTCACTTACAAAGCAAAGAAATACCCTGTAGAAATGACTACAAAAGAGCTCTATCAGATCACACTCTACACCTACTAATGTACAGCCTCGGGCAATGGCTATTACTTGATGCTGCAGACTAAGGATAAGATCTTCACACACCTAATTCTGCCCCCCCACAAAGTCCTCTCTGCTGAGAAACAAAACAAATATGCAATTGGTTAAAAAAATAAAGATAGAAATTCTGTTGATGTATGTTCATCATGATCTTTGTCCAGATTCATGATCTGGCAGAACTATACAAGTTTCTTCAATGACATCTGAAGTATAATCCTAGTTTGCCTGTGGGTTGTTAAGAAGTTTCAAAATACCTTGATAGAGTAGATTAAGTTCCTTTATGAATGGTGCACAGCAGTGCATATTATATGTACTTCCGGGTATTACCACCTTATCAACATTATGGGCAAGAGTATGATGATGCATAAGGTGGCACAATTAAAGTGACAAACAAAAAACAAAAAAACAGAGAACGGAGAAAATAAATTTCCATCAAAATTCAATTGGACATCCTGTATGTTTTATCTAGTGGTGTACAATCCGTTATACAGAAGTTATATTTGGCACTCAAAAGACCATTATATTGTTCATATATGGATAATCAGCTTTTTAGCTGCAATTCAAGAAGTATTACAATGCTTAGATATTATGGTGACAGAGACAATAGAAAACCCTAAGATGTATAAGGTTTTTTTCTATTAAAACAACTCCTAACAGAGGAAAGGAGGCATAAAAATGATGGGCTTGTATTGCCTATATTCTGTATAGTTTTGTCCAAAGATTCCTTTGTCTTGCTGCCATTTCCTGTGGAATCGGATCTGCAGCTGATGATAGGAATTACTGCTCTGAACCCCAACCAAGTTATATAAATCGGGAGCTAAAACATAATTTACAAACTCTCTCCCAACCTGTAAAATTTGGTGATTTCTAGAATCAGGTTCTAATGCTCTGCAGAGAGAGACCTGTCCAAACAACTGCAGCTCTGAAGGCAGAGCAGAGCAAACTGGCAGACTCCCCAGCATACCAGACTTAGCCCATGACAGCACGGTCTTGTAGTTCTGGGGAGAGTCTACAGGGACACTGATGGATCTATAGGAGATAAGGATTGTCATGGGATCTAGATAAGCTGGAGAAGACTTTCTGTATTTACACGGTTCAAACATTTTAAATTTTTATTTTTTAAGAGATTGGATTTTAGAAGATTCTTATTCAACAGCTGTGCTTTTCTTTTTGCTTGGATGTGGAAACATGACAGAAAAGCATTCTGGATTACATTCTGTGCCAGAGATAAATCCTGGAACAAAGCTTAAAAATTGCAGAAATTTAAAGGGAAAGCTGGACAGAGATATGAAGACTCAACAAATACAGTAAACAGATTACAGAGGCCAGACACTGGAAGTACTGCAATGTGTCATTATTAACCACTTTCAACAGAGTCTAAAGAACCTACTGCAGCATAATTACCAAGTTTCCACAATGAAGAACCCCTACCAGGAGACAAGCTTTTTTTCTTTTTGGGGGGAAGAAGGGGAGAAGAAAAGGGATAAAGAAGGGAGAGTACAATAATAACCTGGCCAGTTTAATACCCATGTAATCATCTATTTAATATCAAACTGATGCCATTAAGTTCCTGTCTGGGCATCTGAAAAAAGCTGATGACGAGCATCACTAAGCATCATTCTACCATGAAAATATTAAATTTAAAAGCTTCAAACTACAGCGAGACAAGTCCGTATGTACAATGCTCCATTTATTACATGGTCTGTCCAATACAAAAAAATGCATAGTTTAACCAAGCCCTGATACTTCAAAGATACACAAGTGTAAACCCATGCTCCCACATGGAGTCAGGTTAATGGACCTTTGCGTAGGGGTCCCTGATACCACAACAGTATGGAATTCAGATCAAGATCACAGGGACTATTTATGTTAACTATCAATACATCCTGGTGAAAACTTCTCTTTATTTCTTTCATTGAAAGGAGGGCAAAAATCGGAAGGGAGCAAGTTCTTAGCTCTTAAGTAGTTGCCTTCTAAGTGCATTACTCAGCACAGACACTAACACGAACAGGACTGCATGCCACAGCTCCACTAACGCTGACAGAAACTATTACACAGCTGTCAATTTAGAAACTGGACTGAAATATTTTAAAACTCCATTACAAACTAAATGAAAAAAAATCCTTGTCTAGAGGACTGCCACAGATCAAAGACAGTCACATTCTGAACAGTTTCTTATCAAACATTTTTGTTTAAAATGGACATTTCATTTAACTTTTTTTTAAATAAACTAAATAAGTTTTTGTTCCCATCTGTACAAGGCCACATAGTTAAGGAACAGTGTTTAAACTCTCAGTTTAAATGTTTTTCTGATAAACCAGCTTCTAATACCTTTTGACCAACTAGTGTAGGTAGAGCCAAACAAACAGCATTGCAACCCAAAGCATTTGTATTTTTAACAGAAGTTATTATTTGCAATAAAAAAGGAAAGATTAAAAGAACCAAGGGCCTGCTCCCATAATATTCAATTAATTTAGTGGAAGCTAATGGCACGCTACACCTTATAGAGCTCTTAACACACAGAGCTTAGCTAAACCCCTAGTGGAGACATAGCAGTGTCTGCAAGAATTTGAAGTGACACACCAAGATGGGAGGGAAATTTAGTGTGATACAAGTGTTTCCTGTAGAATAAAGAGAAATGAGAAAAGAAAGGACAATCCAGAATTCCTCCTTCCCCCCACTTCCCATATTCGTTTCTGGGAATGAGCTGGATTAGACTTAGAACGCTCTCCCAGGGGCAACTGAAGTCCCATCGCTGGAGACATTTAAAATGAGATTTTATAGGGACAGTCTCGATTTTTGGGTCTTTTTCTTATCTAGGCTCCTATTACTCCCATCCCCTGTCCCGATTTTTCATGTTTGCTTTCTGGTCACCCTACCCCCCACAAATGTAATAATAGTATTACATACACTGTAGCCTTAATCTCTACATCATCAGGAATCTGAGATATGAACTAGATTGACCCTTTCAAATTTAAACGCATTTTAAAAACAATTAAATAAAACCCCTACTATTTAACAGAGAAGACTACACACACAATATTTTATACAAATACCACTTTTTCATACTGTCTGTATAGAAGTTTTTGTTCACAGTGACATGTTTCTGTTACAGTGTTCCACTAACAATCACATTATAATTGCATCAGTGAACAAATATTTTGATTTTATTGGCAATAGAACGTAGTACTGCAGATGAGATAGTCAAATACAAACTACATCATTTCTTCAAGTGAAATCTATTGGACTCCTTTTTCTGTAAGGTAACTGACTCATCTTCTGTTCTCAAAATAAACTAATGATGTAGGAAACAGGGGGGAAATGTGAAACAAAACACTACTAATTCCCTCCAAACCCAGTCGAATCTGTAAACAGAAAAGAATGTTTGTCAAGCTTTATTGATTTTCTCTTTTTCCTCACACATTGTGCCCCTAGCCTTTATGTGTTCTTAACCCAGGGGCAGATGCAATGCCCCTGACAGGATGAAGTGGAAGTTGCCATTCCTGTTGCAGACGGGCAACAGTGAAAATGTTTGAAAATAACCACACTGTAAACTGTCCACTTTAAATCAATCTTTTCAAAATTGGCCATGATTCACCTGCAGTTATCCCGGCCCTCAAAAAACAAAAAAGAAGAGGTTATGACAATCTGTCATGCTGATTTCAAACTTTACAACGTTTACAGCCACATTCATGGGATTGAACCACAGTTGCCGTCTTAAACTAATAACTACAGCCTACTTACCATTTGTTTCTGTGCACTGTGTTTTTTAGTTCCCAAAAATAAGCTACCCTCTCTTTGCCCATTTTAAGAGTGCTAAGACTCATCTTTCAGTAGATTTCCCCGTATAGGACACAATAATTTAACAAGACATAATGGAGCACAATAATGAAAAGTTATTTTTCACTCATGCTGTTCAGAAGTAATAGGGCAGTTAGTTATTTGTGGGTACTAATGTAGTTCTCCACTAAATGGAACTCATAATCGGTTTCTATGCAGCCAGCAGTGACAAACACGCCACTTAAAGATCCAGAGTATCCAATCAAGATCTATTTACCAGACTGCTTCTGAGGTAGCAAGTGGCAATGGCTGTACAGTGTATGTTGCTATTTTTCTTCTTGATATTTTAGAGACAGGGAGTATTTGTTTGGGGAGCACTTAGGATAGAGAGAGGGAGGGAGGAGGGATGTTGCTTGAAACAATAACCAATACTGTTCTTTTTTATTGTTAGAACACCTGCTCCTCCATCAGTGCAGGCTCATCCATTATGCAACATGCCAGCAGTGATGGGACCAAGATCTGCAACTCTGAAACCATAACAAACCTGACTGAAGAGCTACAGAGCGAGCAATTTCTAATTTATTATCAAATTGACAGTGTTCATCTCTCTCTCTCTCTTCCCTGATCTCAATTTTTATTTTATTTTTTTATTCTTTCAGGAAACCAATTATATTAGGTGTCGGGTTCCACATGGAAAGGAAGACACTAATAATAATTGATGTTTATAAATAAAAATTGTCAAACTAGTCTTGCAATAAAGTATATTTTTTAAGAAAATCATATCTTAAATTAGAGAAAAGTTCAAGCATGAGATAATTTTTTTTTTTAAAAGCATTCTTCTTAAGCTAGGTGCAGGAAGATGTAGTTATTTGAATACCAGCACTCTGTTCCACTAATGAAAAACCAATTGTTTAAACATTTATTAGGATTTCTTGTGATATAGAATAGAAATGCTATAATTTTCAGTAACCATTTGTTTCAAAACATTAAATAAGTTTCTACAATTTTTCACAAAACCCTGGTGTTAGCCATTTACCAAGAAGGCACCAATCCTGCACACACTTACACACATGCTTCACTTTCTGAACATAGAGTAGCTCCACTGATGACAATAGGACAACTCAAGTGCAAAGTTAAACTAGCACTTACATATCCCACTTTTCACCATCACAGTACTTACAAAGATGAAGTGTACTGTTGCTTTACAAATAGGGAGAGCACAGAAATTCATGTGTGGCTAGACTGAGTAACAGCAAGAATATTTGGCAAACTTAACTATAAGCAAATTGCTGATAAAGCTTCACAATACATTTAAATAAAGACAAATTCTATAGATCAGTAGTAGCTCCTGGACAACCTTGAACAACATTATTTTCAGAAGTAGTTCACTATATAATTTCCATATTTCTCTTCCCTCATTCTTTATTAGAAAGTAAGGTCATATTGGTGAAGAGTTCATCTACTCATATTGATTCTTCAGTATATCCAGCACCAATACCTCAAAAATCATGTTAGGCCCTAAAAAACCTCTGTGATTGTGTCATGATTTTTAAGCCAAATAAAAATGTTAGTTTCTTTTTACTTTCCTTCTTGGATTTTTTTAAACACATTTTTTGTTTAATTAAAGCTGTAATTCTTGCATAATCACATTACTCCAGGAGCTAGTGCTTTAACAACCCCCCTCTCTCCCTCCCAAACACTGAAAACTTGCAATAAAACAAAAACAGGAGTTGGCAACATTGCGCTTTCTACCAGAATTCATAGATGTCCCATTATATAAACATTTTCCCCTCCATCCCAGGAATAATTTATGAAGTCTTAATCTGTCTAACATAGGAGAAATAGGGGGATGAAAATTATTAAAACATTTTGAATTTAGGCAAAATGTCTTTGTAATGAAGAACGATCAGAACATAAGCTAGATTCAGACTTGTGTGATAGAAAAGATTTGTCAGAGTTTCAATGAAGCGTCAGCCAATCTCATCCAAATGATCAATCTGACTCCTGAACCCATTTTTCATTTTAAAACCCGGAGCCAGAATATGAAAAGTCTACTATAAAGCTGGAGAAGCCACTGGAAAGAATAATTTTGTTGTGCCAAGGTAGGTATTACTGATACATTTACAACAGTCACCTGATTTAGTTATATGACTTAATCAGTCTTGAAGTCCCTGTTTTCCTTTAGGTATTTTACCATTCCTTTTTTTGTACATGATGAGAGGCACCAGGTATCTGAATGTCAATTGTCCATTTTCAGCCAGACCAGGATCTGCCAGTATGCTCTCTACCCATCTGTTTTTATCCTTCACTGCAAAGTTTGGCCAGATAAATACACCCCACCCTTTTGAAGCATGTTGTGTATACAGCTCTCAGCCAGCAGGAAAATGAATTGGAAGGAATCCTTCCTCAACCAATTTAAAATAAATAAATTTTCCTCATATTATCAATTTTAACAAGACATTGTTTTATACTCCTAGAATACTGCAGTGGAATTCCTCCATCCACTCAGTACCAGTAGCTGTGGAAGTTTGGTGTAGTAAGTTGGTTGCACTGTGAGAGGACAATTTGGTAAAGGGTTGCATGCAGAAGGGCAATTAAAGAAGACAGAGTTATGGTGCCTGGTCTGTGATGTACAGTAGTTGCAGTAATGTTAGGTGTATGATTGTTGGAGGCAGGAATAGAGGGTAGGAACTGTTAGGTGGCCTAACACTTCATTATCTTGTTTTTGTGGGGTTGTGTCAGGTATGCAGCAATCCTGACTGCTTCCAAACAAAGTCTGTGTATTAGTTACTTAGGTTATCTTAATGTATAAATAGGGAGTTTGATGAGGCTAGGGACAGACCTGTGGGGGTAGAAATGCAGCAGTTATGGAAGAATATTTTATCCATCAGCAGCTGCAATTCCTCCTTTTCTATTGTAGGATAAGAGAGAGAAAAATGTAGCTGCTGACTGAGGAGGTTTTGCATGCACCTGCAATCCACAAGTCCAAATATAAGTGAAAAAACTCTAAAGTGGCAAGAATGGAGTCCACTTTTGCATTCTATTGTATTTCAGCTCAGCAGTGCTCTATAAATAGCCAAGACAGACAGTTTCATCATTCAATATTAATCTGTCAGGTTAAAGTACAGCTCAATCATTAAAGTTTAGCATATTGAATATCTGATTAATCAATTATAAAGGGAGAAAAAATATTCACTTTTTCCAGCCATTTCATTAATTCAGAAGAAAAATTAATGGCTTAAGCGCCAGGAATAGTTTCTCTGTATGTTTTGCATCCAAGCCACAAGCCAGCAAACAATGGTATTTACTCCAAGGCTAATAAAAGTAAATTACTTTGTGGGCTTTGGTTACTGGTTCAAGATCAGATATTTCTAGAAACTCTGTTTCATGTGGAAGAGTTTACAATTTAAACCAGGCAGCCAAAACAAATTAAATTAAAATTTAAACCCGCTTTTGAATATTATCGAAGGTTTGAATTACTTCTTGCACTACTCCCCTAGGCCACATCCTGTTATGATTCACTTGGGGCATTCTTCCCATCCTCCCCCAGCTTTTCATCCAAATAGGATTTGACTGTTTTGAGCCACCTTCTAGAACAGTGGTTTTCAAACTGCGAGTCGCGACCCAGTACTGGGTTGCGGAATGGAAGGCACTGGGTCACGGCAGTGTCGTAGCCAGGTGAAGGGAACAGGGGGAGCAATAAAAAAAATTTTTTAAAAGGCGCCACCCGCTGCGGTGCTTTTACTCACCCGGCGGCGTTCCGGGTCTTTGGTGGCACTGAAGATCCCGCCGCCAAAGTGCCGCCAAAGACCCGGAGTGCTGCCGGGTGAATAAAATAAAAGCGCCACAACGGGTGGCACTTTTTTTTTTTTAAATCACTCCTCCGGGTGAGTAAAAAGGCTCCAAGAAATTGACAAGGCAACACTTGTGCTCAGTGGGGGAGCAGCCACTCCCCCCAATCCTCCCCTAGCTACGCTACTGGGTCACGGTGGCTCTGGTCCACACCGCCAATCCCGCCGTTAAAAGTCCCGTCAGCGGTGCTGCCCAGGTAAGGCAGGCTAGTCCCTACCTGTTCTGACACCACGCTGCACCCTGGAAGCGGCCAGCAACAGGTCTGGCTCCTAGGCGGCGGGGTGGAAGGGAGGCGCCACAGGTCTATGCACGCTGCCCCCGCCCCAAGCACCAGCTCCGCACTCCCAGTGGCCGGGAACCAGCCAACGGGAGCTGGAACAGTCAGAGTCTATGGGCAAGAGCCATGCGGAGCCACTTGCATGCCTCCACCAGACCTGCTACTGGCCACTTCTGGGGCGCAGCGCAGTCCGCGGTGTCAGGACAGTCAGGAAGCCTGCCATAGCATCCCCGCTGCACTGCTGACTGGGAGCCACCTGAGGTAAGCCCATACCCCAATCCCTTGCCCCAATCCCCTTTCCCAGCCTGAGTCCCCCCAAACCTGGAGCCCTTTCCTGCACCCAAGCCCCTCATCCCTGGCCCCACCCCAGAGCCCTGATCCCCTCCCACACCCCAACCCCCTGCCCCAGCCCAGAGCTCCCTCCCACACCCTGAGCCCCTCATTCCCAGCCCCACCCCACAGCCCTCACCCCTGCAACCCAATCCTCTGCCCCAGCCCCGAGCCCCTCCCACACCCCAATCCCCACCTCCATTGGGTCACAGGCATTAACAATTTTCTTCAACTGGGTCGCCAGAAAAAAAGTTTGAAAACCACTGTTCTAGAAGAACTGTACCAATCATCCTCTAAAGAAGAGCTCCAGGATAAATTACCCTACATTTTAACATTCTACCCTTCTCCTATAAGCGGCTTCAACAAGACCATGTCACTTGTTTCAGTTGAAAAACTTGTTTCAATTTTATACTAGGGGGAGGGAGAAATCTGAAATCAATTGGCATATATAAAAACTGGAAATGGATGTTATAGAGGCAAATCAAATGCACAGATGCAGAACATACTGCCCTCCCTCTACATATTATATATTGCCACCAGTGTTGATGTCCATCACAAGGCTCTGGATAGTCTATAATACGCCATTACATCCAGATGCAAATAATTATAGGACTTGGGCAACTGTCAGTCCAAGTTTGCAAACCTGAACCAGCAGCCCACTGGCACTATTTACTAAGACAAAAAGCTCTTTCTGCAAACTGCCCAATGAAAAACAGTGCTAATCACACCATCAGCCATGTTCTGTGTAAGAATAAATCTCATTAGAATAAAAGGGCTTTTCTGTTTGTTTTCCTTCCTTTCCAAAACAGAACAAGAGCACGCATATTTGCCACAATACAATACAGATGACAAAAGCAATAGTCAAATATTAAAGAGAATTAAGTATGTGTAATGTTAAAAAACAATTGATACAAATTAGTTAGCGGAATTTCATTACAGTTGGGAAAGAAGGACAATGAAAGAAAGCAGGCAGACAACCTTATGTTTCAATCCACTACCAGTGTAGCTAGTGACCTAGCTGACTTATAAACATTACCCGTTTGTCTTCAACCCCACTGGCCACCACTGGCATCCATTCTAGTAAATGGTGGTCTGCCACCTCTTTTTTCAAGATGTCAGACTCACAAGCACAGGTACAATAGTATACTGCATCTTGGTTTCCCCACTGTTCTGGTCTTTCTATAGAATACCAAACAGTGGTTAAATAAATGCTCCTGTGTTCTACTTTCAGTTCTATTACTGGCTCATGTTAGACCAAGACATGTAGGGACCTGATCTTACGTCACTGAATAACTTCAACTTCCATTGAAATCAATGGTAATTTAAGTCATTCAGTATTTTGTAGGTGGTGTTAGAAGGATCCAGCCTGATCCTTCTAACAAGATCAGGCCCTTAACTTCTGTACCACAATAATAAGGAAATGGCGCTGTATGCAAATTGAACTGGCTCCAGCTAGTACCAAGCCATAGACAGAACACATCCAGGTCAAGATTTAGCTCTTGCTGTAGAAATGTCTTGTAATAAATTAAACATTTTACCTCCTTCCCCTCCTCTTACAGTACTTACTGGCTGGGAAAATCCAAATATTAAAAGGTTTTCCAGATTATATCCATTTATCCTATGCAGATGCTTTTATTCAGAACTGAAATTATGGAAAAGCAGCATCTAACCTTCCAGTCATGACATTTAAAAGAGTCCAAAATACAACATAACTGAAGCCCAGCTCTTACTTTTAATCTACACAGAGAGACTTTTAAAAGCCAGTATTTCATATTTGAATCAACCTACAAGTGTTTTGAAACAAATTATCAGATTAGATCAACATTCATGAAAGAACATATTTGTAAATATATACAGTAACTCACTTAAAGTCGTCCTGGTTAGCGTTATTTTGTTGTTAAATTGCTCATCAATCAGAGAACATGCTCGTTTAAAGTTGTACAATGCTCCCTTATAACGTTGTTTGGCAACCGCCTGTTTTGTCCACTGCTTGCAGAAAGAGCAGCCCGTTGGAGCTAGCTGGTGGGGGCTTGGAACCAAGGTGGACCGGCAGCTCCCGCATCAGCTCCCCGCTCCCCTAAGTGCCTTATGCAGCAGCTTCCCAGCAAGCTATCAATTGCCCGGCAGTTCAGCTGTCCCTCCCCCTACTGCCATGTGCTGCTCCTGCCCTCAGTCTTGGAGCTGCTCCCGGGAGCCTCCTGTTTGCTGGGCAAGGGTGGGGGAGGGAAGAGGGATGCTAATGTCAGGATTTTCCTCTTCCCTCCGCGCCTGCCGAGCTCCTGTACCTCATCTCCACAGAGCGGCGAGTGGAACGGGACATGAAAGGGCTCAGGACAGAGGGAGCTTGCTGGCAGCAGCTGCTGTCTCAACTTGCTGATCTACTTAAAAAGGCAGTGTACTTAGGGTGGGGACAGCGAACTTAAAGGGGCAATGCGCATCTCTCTCTCTCTCATAGTGTATGTCTGTCTCTGCCATAGCGTCTCTCCTCCCTCCATTCATGCTGCCTTGTAGAGTATGAGGCTACAACAATGTGTTAACCCTTGAGGGCTCAGCTGAGTGCTAGTTCATCATTTAGCAGTAAGGCATTCCCTGGGAAATATCCCTCCCTCTTCCACCCTCTGACTCCACCACCTCAACCAAGCTTCACAATCATCATTGCTATGTACAGTATTAAATTGTTTGTTTCAAACTTATATTGTGTGTATATATTATATATATCAGGGTGACCAGACGTCCTGATAAAATCAGGACCGTCCCAATATTCAGTCGTTTGTCCCGCGTCCCAACAGATATATGGTCGGGACGCCATTTGTCCCGATATTCTGGCTCGGGGCTTTTTTTTTTTTTTTTTTTGTGTGTGTGTGTGTGTTGGTGCTCCGGCTCGGCTTTTTTTTATTATTTATTTTTGCTTCGGTGGGACTTAAGCATGTATTTAAATTTAATCATGTAGTTAAGTATTTAAATATATAAGAGTGAGCAGATGAGATGATGGTTTCCCCACTGTTATGGTCCTTCTATAGAAGCAAGCAATGGTTACACAAATGCTCTTGTGTTCTGCTTTCAGTTCTGTTACTGGCTCATGTTAGGCCAAGACATGTAGGAACCTGATCTTACGTCACTGAATAACTTCAACTTCCATTGAAATCGCCCCCCTCCCATGTGTCCCGATATTTTGTTCATGACATCTGGTCACCGTTATATATGAATGACGTCTTTTGTCTGATGAAAAAAATTTCCCTGGAACCTAACCCCCCCCCCCCCCTCCCATTTACATTAATTCTTATGGGGAAATTGGATTTGCTTAATATCATTTCACCTAAAGTAACATTTTTCAGAAACATAGCTACAACATTAAGCGAGGAGTTACTGTACTGGATATTGTATCAATTTTCAAATTCATCCAGAAATCATGTTGTCGGCTTATTACATATCCCATAACACACACACACACACACACACACACACGTTTCCATCCCCACAGTCTTATTTAAAAGTCAAATCAAATGTGTCTTGGTCATAATTCACATGCCATTAAAAACGAACTTAGCTACCTATCTACTAAAAACCAGTGGTAATCCTGAACTCTTGAGAACTCTATACTACCTTGGAGGAATCCTTCCTGATTAGAGCTGGATCCTATGCTCATTGAATATAATAGTGAAGCTCCCATGGGCTTGAATTGTGCAGGGTCAGTGTCTAAAAGAAGATTCACACACAGCATTTTCTAACCAAAACAAAAGTCACTCAGTGCATCCATGTAGAATGAGATAATGAAGTTGTTTGTTTTCTAGTTACCAGACTGTTATGAGTTTTTAAAAAAGAATCAGCAGCAATAAGCCTGCCAGCAGCAGAATGGTTGTAACCCCAGAAAATTGGGCTAGAGATTAGGAGGCTAGTTAAAAGGTTTGGCACAACCTCTGGGTTTGAAGGCTGAGGGTGGGTGAGAGAGAGAAGACAGGAAGTGGAAAGTGAATGGAGATTAGTTTCATAGCCAAGCTGAAAACTAGCATCTGCAAAGCATCTGTGTTTCTTGGGGAAAACATTAATTATATTACAGTGCTAATTAACTGTTTAAAAAGGGGACTATATGGATCCTGATTCAGGAAAATACTTAAGCATGTATTTAAATTTAATCACGTAGTTAAATCCCATTGAAATAAAATTTTGCTAAATCAGGTCCTAAATGAAGCTATTAATACAAACATTCAGTGTCAATTTTAAACCTGAAGACTACTTATCTTTAAAATCTTGAGATTATTACATGTATACAAAAAGTAAATCTTGAAGAAAGTATTTAATTTCTTATTTAATAACCTAAGCAAGACAAGCATTTCAACATCTATTTATCAAAAACAATTTAATACAGCATCAAAGCTTCACTGACATCATGAAATATGATCAATGATATATAGCTAAATCCTTGAAAGTTACTGTGATGCTTCCCAGGGACATAGGCTCTGACTCCGTGGGTGCTCCAGGGCTGGAGCCGCCATGGAAAAAAATTAGCAGGTGCTTAGCACCCATTGGCAGCCAGCTCCCTCCACATCTCCCAGTGCCTCCTGCCCACCAGCAGCCCTGCCAATCAACTCCTTCCCTTCCTTCCCAGTGCCTCCCACCTGCCGCAGATCAGCTGTGCGGCATGCAGGAGGTTTGGGAGGAAGAGGGAGGAGCGGGACGGGGCATGCTCAGGGGAGGGGACGGAACTGGGTGGGAAGAGGTGGGGCAGAAGTGGGGACTTGGGAGAAGGGGCAGGGTGGGGTTAGGTCCTGGGGGCTGGGCCTGGGGCAGAGTGGGGGTGGGAAGAGGTGGGATGGTATGGGGCTTAGGGGAAGGGGGCAGAGCAGGGGGTTGAGCACCTCCCAGGCCCAGAGGAACCCAGTGCCTAGGCCCCGGGATACCGAAGGCTGTGGTACACATTGCTACCACCTGCCCTGAGCATGAGGAACCTGTGTCTGCCTGCCATGGGTCAGCTCCCAACTCCACCAGGCACAAGCAACACAAGCACATGCCTCTAGGCCTTGCAAGTCCTGCCATCTCTCTGCAGGTTAGCAATTGCCACACTCAAACCATCGATCCTTCCCAACATCCTCTGGAGCGTCCAGCCCCTGGTCCATGGACACTTAGGGCTCACAGATTTGTGGCTTCCAAAGAAACACTACATCTCAGATTACTTCTATGGTTAACAATGCATATTGGAGTCAATAATAGCCACTTCTAAAATATTACAATACACAGCATCATTACTGATTATCTGGCTGTTGAGAATTGGTTTCTATTCCTTTTGAAAAACAACATATTTTGGTTGTCTTTTTATAGAAATACTCTTTAATAAAGGAACAATTAGCCTTCCAGTAAGTCTCTGCAATGCAAATTATGCCAACACTATAATTCAGTTTTACTTTAGGAAGCAAGATATTCTATGCAAAAACAACTATGTTAATGCAACATTAAGGCTGAAATTTTAATCAATCAGAGAACCCAGGAATTTCAGAGTTTGAATTTTAACTTTAACACTGTCACTTTAATATACAGTACATGTATTACAATTTGGTCTCATTATGTGATCACTATATATATTATATATACACACACACATATACATACATACACATACACACACACACACTAAATTCTGATGTATGCACAACTAAGATTATAAGAAAAGAGTGCAGTTTTCCCCCTTTCTAGTTTTACTTGTCAATTAGAAGATCATATTACCCAATATTTTGGGGTTACATAATGAAAAACCTCAATATAATGCATACCGGACAGAATACATACATAGAAGGCAAAGGTACATATCTAAATTTGCTGACTTCCACTTTAGACTTCTCTACCTTAGACCCCTATTGTGCTTTTTAGCTGCAAGCTTGCACTGAGGGAGTTGTATACTCCCATTAAGTGAGATGTGGTTGCCTAACTCCTTTAGACCCATTTGACAAATCCCAGCCTAAATGAATATGAAATAAAATCAATAGGCGGTGATAGCATGGGCAGATGTACCATAGGAAGTGAACTAGCAGCTGCAGAAAAGCAGGTAAGATAGTCTGTTAAAACTGAAGATTCCTATTGACTAAACTGCAATTAACAGTTTGTGAAGATTAAGCAACTACTGTTAGTCAAGGAAGGTCTCTCGAGGTAAGTAAACGGATATGAAAAATCTTAGAAGAAACCTAAACCAACAGTCTGAGAAGTGAAGTGATTCTAAAGACTCAATTATCAATTCTGTTAATTTCTAATAAATTTTCATTTCCACATATCTGAAACATTTGTGCAGCCTTAGACCAATGGGTAGGAGGCGGAAGAGGTTAGTTTTATGCCCAACTTGATATTTCTGAATCATTTGTTTAAAAATAATTTTTACCATAAACAATTTATAATATAAATGCCCATCCCTATTCAACTGAAGTGAACAACTTTGCTGGTGGATTTGAAAGGGGCATAATCAGACCCGATATTCTAACAGACGAAGGAAAGAGATGCAACAAAATAGTGACATTCAAGTGGGAGCATATATCTTCTTTATCTGAGGTGATTTTTTTTACATTTGCTTTTGCTATATTACACCTCCTTACATTTAATCAAGTTTAATAGTGTACATATTAAAGCCTACATCTTTAAGGTTGTGGCATATCTTTCATGTTAAACTTAAGTCTACAATTTCAATTGAAATTTAGACCATTTCTATTTGCATATCCCATAATGGGAGGAAAAAATAAGCCATTGCAACATACAATACATATCCCTCAAAGAAGGATAAATAAAATGCACCATTATTTTTTCTGCCCTGTGTTGCACACATTGATTCTTATTTCTCCTCCACCCTTCCAACTGCCACAGAGCTCTAGCAAAGATTTGTGGTAACCATGGTTACCACAACATTCCAGGCCATAATTTATAATTTGTTTAATAAATTACAACGCCATTCTTTAAAAGAACTTACTATATTTATTAGAACTGTTTAAGTCCACTGGACCAAATTCATCTTGGAAAGACAATGGAGTTACAGCAGGGACTCATTTAACTTACTATGTGGTATATATAAAAAGATACTCACACATGAAGTACCAACAATGTTTTGCATCTAACGCGTTAGTAACTGGTTGCTTGTAAATTGTCCATTATTCAATCAGTTTTGAAGGATGACTAAAGCTACCATCCTTTCCTGAATAATTGATACCCATTAATCCATGCCTCATTCCTTTCTTTCCTACCTTAAGGTGATATTTCATGTCATCATTTTGCAGAAATCATTTTTAATATATTATAATAAAAGTCAACATTGATGGGGGACAACCACTAACTATACCTGTCATGCCAAGCTAAACAGTCTCCTCCCACTCCAACATTCCAATCTGTAGGATAATCGATTACACTAACCCAGAAGCACCAAAATTAACATATGGAAATCAATGGCTCTAAGCTAATTTATAGTTCATCTTGCTTGGTATTATCTGCAGTTGCTAGTGCAGAAGACTGTCTGTTTTACCAAATGATTTCACAAGATTCATGTGCTGACAACATCCCTTTGTTCCATCTTTAGAGTCACCTCATATTAACTTTGAGAGACAAAACTAGCAATAGAGATGTCACAACTTGATCATCACATACACAGACTCACCCTGGCAGTACACCATCTCTTCCACCCCCACCCCACCCCCATACTCAACTGTTTTAAGAGGTGATGTTGCAAAGTTTACTGACACCACCAGACTTACTGTCACATTGCAAACAGCATATCTAAAAGGATTAGTGAATTTTACCACACTGCTGGATTGATTTCCTAAGAGATCTTTTGGTGGAGCACCACAGCTAAGGAGTCTCTTTTTTGTGTAAGAAAAAGCTACACTGAAGGAATATCCCCACCCTTCTGGTCTCCTGTTTTATTATTAAGTTACTGTTGAATGCTAACTGTGCACATCCATATGCAAAACAGGGTAGAATACAGGATCCCTCAAAGATCTTTAAATCTATGTTCAATCACATTCAAGTACTCAGTGAGAATTTTAGATTCAAAAGCTGTCCCCTCCCAATAAGACAGTTATGTTGCTCTTTAATCCTACACTTGAGATTTGATTACTGGGTTGGGGGCAGGAAGGGGAGATGAATACCACATGTATTAGCAAGCTCTCAGAATCACAGTATTCTCGTGTATAAAGTCAATTCACTGTATCTGGCCAAGCTTGCACTATAAATGTAATCATATCACAGATGCTTGCAAAAAAACTTAAATATGTCTGTCTGCAGAATGGTAGAAGAGAGTATCCAGGAGACCTATAGATATAAGCTTGTGGTATACTAGTCTGAATCAGTTTGATGTTTAAATTTAATTGTATTACACGTGTACATTTGAATAGTGTTAGTTCATAGATAAAATAACTTATTCCAGCAGTGGACGCATCATTTGAAATAGAGCCCTTTGTGCTACATTTGATTTTCTCCAGTTAGCATAGTTTTTTTCCTTCTGATTAAAAGCTGGCTATGAGCAGTCACTGGACAACAATCTGGTACACCAAACAAAAGTATTTTGAGGTCAGTGAGAAAATTTCCAAAGAACATATACAGCATAATGCAAAGTTATGATGTGTGAAATTCCAGAGCATTAACTCTTTGAGTAATTGGTCTTTCCCACAACTCCCTCAAATTTAGCTTCTGACTATTCTCTTTCTGATCCAGAAGACCATGAAACAGGTTTGGTACATTGTGTAATAGTCTGGCCTGTGACTGTCTACTGTGGGGTGGGGGTGGGGAAGAGGCAAGACAATTCTATCCCACACATGCATGCAACATCCTTCTCTAACAGACCTGTTTCTCAACAGCACACTAGCAGGATGGTAAAGAATGTGATTTATCATTTTAGAATGGTAACAAGTAAACATGAGACAAGGTGGGTGAGGTAATATTGTTTAACGAACCAACTTCTGTTGATGAAAGAGACAAGCTTTTGAGGAAGAGCTCTATGTAAGCTTGAAAACTTGTCTGTTTCACCAACAGAAGTTGGTCCAATAAAAGATATGTCACCCCAACTTGTCTAGCTTTCACTAGACATTAAAGCTTTGGTGTAGAAACATTTGAGAGTTGAAGGATTTGTTGTAAAAACCTACCCCAAAATAGTGAAACTTTAAAATGTAATTTCAATATATTTGCAACAGGTTTTCTTTTTTAAATTAGTTTATTTTAACAAGGAGAGAGAAAGTATGTCCTCTTTCAGCTCAAGATGCAAATTAACTAGATACATGCATAAAATATTTACTAAGCAGAGACTATTGCTAAGGTATTTTGGGAGATGACCTAGCTCTTGCTCAGATTCCCACCCTCCTTCATATAATCTTCAGTTATTAGAGCCCCATTGCAGAATCTGGGATATAAATGGGTGCCGTTGTCCACCTGCATGGAAGTGTTTGCATGATCAGAGCCAGTACATTTGATGACAGTTTTGCTTGATGACTTTCAGTTCTCCATTTAAAGATTCTCAGGATGTGACAAATTTTTAATTTCATCTTGATGTTTTGTGTGTGTTAAGAGGCTTTGCACTATGGCACTTCAATTCCCTATTTGAAATGCTGAACTGTAATGTGTCTAATGGTTCAATGCAGTCACAATGTACGTATTGATTATAGCTAATTTTGAAGATAGTGAGAGAAAAGGAGTTAACTGGAATTCACTCATACAGAAACTGTAGCTTTAAGACGGCAATTCATGAGAGTTATGGAAAGAGTAGAATTAACGTATATTTAATGAAACTCAGCTATGCAGCATAGCTGGGTGAAATTCTTTAAATTTTGGGGGGGGGCGCTAAAAAAAACAGGTGGATTCAGTGACATTGAAATGTTTTGCCAATTTATATCAATTTTGGCAAATTGTTTCAGTTGAATGAAAAATTACAAAAGTCTAATGTTTTCATTTTTCAGGTCAAAAATTTTATTAATAAAACGGAAAGAAATTTCTGAAAAAAATGCAAAACACACAAAATCTAAACAAAACCTTTTGTCTGACACAAAAAGAATTTTTCAACTTTTCTGAACTGTCAGAAAATGGAAAAATCCACTATTCACATAGCTCTACTACACACTATGTGTATTTAGCTTGAAGCATTACCCTTGTCACAGAAACAAAATTCCAAAAAAAGCTATCCTTTAATCTCTGCACTTTTTCCTACACTCATGCCATTATATTTTTGAAGGTTTCCTCTGATTATCTAAAACAGTAATTTTGCCTAGCAGCTTCATATGACTTTAGAATAAACTTCACAAACCAGTATGAACCTGGATAAAGATGAAGATGCAATAAATACAATATTAGCTAAAATGCTGGTCACTGTTAACACTGTGATGGTAATGGAGAAGGAAAATGGTCATCTGCAGAACCAGGTCTTGTCCTTCCCACATGCAAATGAATTCCACGGGCCTAAATTTTTGTTTAGGAAATTAGGAATTCTATACCCATTTCTACTAATTGGTATACGTAAACCTCACAATTCATATTATTGAACAAGACCGTAAAAGTTACACTAGCAAGGAATAAAATATAGATTCCTAAATGCAAACCAAAAGCTCAGCTATTTAACAACTCCCAGTTTGCCCATCTGAGAATGAGGCATAATATTTACCCATCTTTGAGAGGCATTTGAGATGATTAAAAAGACAAGGATGAAAACGCATGAGGCAATTAATAATTTCATATTCAATACAGGGTTTGGATGGTGCGCCTTAGGCTGCGCATGTGGCCACACATTGAATAAGGAAGGTAAGTATCAAACAGCTGCCTCATTCCTTGTGTACCATCCATCCCATGAACTGAATGAGGCAGTTGGGAAAAAATAGCATGTGATCATTTAATTGAAGACCAGAACATGTATACACAATGGGCAGAAATAGAGTTGCATGGGTAGCCTAATTTCTAGCATTTCCCAACTTTTGAGTTCTTGGCTTGGTATCTCAACATTTTATTAAAGTAGTTTTTGTATGTAATATAAACAGATTTTAAAAATTACACACAATTTGGTGAAGCTATAAAAATACTGCCACCTCAAAGAAGGAATGCAGCCGTTCTTTAACATCACACAGGAACTATACACACAACAGTTTAGAAGAGGAAGTGAAAACTGCCATATCCAAATGAAGCTGAAATTGAATTGGGTACCGTAAAGGCTCTCATCCTATTTTACTTCTGCTTTGGTTTTACTACCCCAGCCTTCGGGCGAGGGAGGACAGGACACAAATGTGTTAATTGCAGCTAAAAACTAGGAAGACAGTTACTATTTTTGTCCTATATTAAAGGAGGAACTCTAAACTGATAGACATTTTCAACTGCTAAAGCGTTACTATTCCCAATAAAATCTTTCGGTGTCGAATGCACACAATTTGCATGGCTAAAACATCTAATGCCAATAGTTGTCTACACAGATCATTTAGACCATTTCCCAGAAAGACATCCCCACTCTCACTGACAAATATCTATGGTAATTTGTAAAACACCAATTTATATTGTATTTGGTTTTTATGAAGGTCAGAGGTGGTGAAGTAGAAGAGAAATCTTCTAATTTATTTTAAGTTATTCCATCAGACCATGGGTGTATATTTCATAGAATACGGTGCTCAAGTAAAACCAGACACACAATTATGAAGCTTTGCAAGCAACTGCACTGGAAAAGAGGCCAGAAAGCATGAACATGAAAATGGAGGCCAGGACATAGTTCTTCAAGTATGTAATCAGGACCATTCTTTGGGCAGAGGAAAGGAGAAAGAACAAAGGCAGAAGATTATGCAAAATAGACACAAAATACATTGAATGTACTTCTTTAAAAAAAATAGCAAGAACAAACAAATTTATGGACCAGTAAACATAGCTCAATTGCCATGGAACCAAATATTAGATTGAAATGTCAAAAGTCTAAAGCAGCCTAAGCATGGAACACTGCCCCTGAGCTACAGAATTTATGCCTGTCAAGACAAATGTAGAGCACTGAAGAACTCCTCACCTTTCACTCCTCCACATGCAGAATTTTCCATACCTGTATGCCTTGCTTGCAGAACTGATTAAACTGAACATGCTCCAAGAATAGCAGCCACCATACACGGAGAAGATTTCTTTGAGAGAAAGTAGCAACCCTCCTTTAAAAGGAAAGTATTCCCTTCACATCTATATTTTCCCCGGGTTCTACTAGCTACATAACTGACAATTACAGGTGCTTGACAGCTCCAGCCAGCTGTCTCTCTTTCAATCTATTCTAAAGGCTGTTTGTGGACAGAAGCCAGAGAATCTACATTCTAGTTGTACGCTCTTTCTTATCTTCCCTTATGCCTCAACAAAACCATGGGCTAGAACAGCTTGTATAGCTACTTTGCACATGTTCAGTTAATGATAAGGACAATGAAGTCTTGCATTTTACAATATAAAACAGATGATCTGAAAGGGTCAGGAAGCAATTCCTCTCAGCTTTCTAAATAGCACTGTACAATCTGCTAGATACATTATGGATCCCCCTGTCCCCCATGATAAACAGGACATGGTGTGACTGATCTTGGAGAACCATACTATCATTGCAATGTGCCTATCCCTCTGGAAAGAGATAAGTAAAGCTCTATGAAAATAGGGAGCGGTGACCACTTGTGTGACATGCAGGAAAGGAGAAGAAAGACACTGTTGCTCACACAGCAAGACTGGTTGATTGCCAAAAAATAGTGTGACAGTGAAATCGGAGAACTGAGGGAGCTCACAAGGAAGCCCTGCATGTATTCATAGAATCATAGGAATGTAGGGATGAAAGGGATCTTGAGACACCATCAAATCCACCCCTCTGCACTGAGGTTGGACCAAGGAAACCTAGACCATCCCTGCCCTGTGTTTGTCCAACCTGTTTTTGAAAACCTCTAATGATGGAGATTCCACAACCTCCCTTCAAAGCATATTCCAGAGCTTAACTTCCATAGTTATAGAGTTTTTCCTAGTATCTAGCCCAAATCACCCTTGCGGCATATTAAGACCATTACTTCACATCCTACTTCCAATGGACATGGAGAACAATTGATTCATCCTCTTTATAACAGCCCTTAACATATTTGAAGATTGTTACCAAGTCTGCCTTTAGTTATCTTTTCTTGGGACCAAACATACCCAGGTTTTTTAACCTTTCCTCATAGCATAGGTCAAGTTTTCTAAACCTTATTTTTGTTGCTGTCCTCTGGACTCTTCAATTTGGCCACATCTTTCCCAGTAATGAACCCAGTACTCCAGCTGAGACCTCACCAGCCCCCAGTAGAGCAGGACAATTACCTCCCGTGTCTTACATACAACACTCTTGTTAATACACTCCAGAACAATATTAGCTTTTTTCACAACTGCACCACACTGATTTGTTCAACTTGTGATTCACTATATAACCCCAGATCCTTTTCAGCAATATTACCACCTAGTCAGTTATTCCCCATTTTGAAATTGTGCATTTGATTTTCCCTTCCTAAGTGTAGCAATTTGTACTTGTCTCTTCTAAATTTCATCTTGTTGATTTCAGACCAATTCCCCAATTTTTCAAGGCTACTTTGAACTTCAATGCTGACTCTTGTCAGTAGCTACCGGTGTGGTGCTCTGCTCTTGTTCGATGATAACAGTCGGCTGCGTGCATGTTCCCTGTGGGTGCTGCCCCAGCTCTGCGCAGATAGCTGACACAGCAGACCCCGAGAGAACCCCCAATGACCACAGACTCTAGTAAGGTACAAAGGAACCCGAGCCAGGTTTATTGTCAAACGAAGCATAGTATTAGTTTCCTATAGACTCTACAGGATACTACGAATATGTGCCCCCTGGCAATGGACACAGCTCAGTCAGTGGCGGGACTTTCCACTGCCCCCTAGGCTGGCCAAAGATAAGTACTCCGGGACCTACTTTTATACAGCTGTAGGACAAATTACTCATCCCTCCTGATGTATTGAGGTACAGCTTCTTGGCTCATTAGGGTGCTGTCTCCCCTTTGATCATGTTTGTTCCAGACATACAGATCGATCCATCATGCTGTCCTGTCTTTAAGATGCACTTGCCTGTTCCTTGTTATGTCTATGGAGTGTCCTTGTATCGGGCTATCCAGGTGCCATCTTGGCACAAGTTCCTCTTATTAGCACTTATATGTTAAGCACCTGCTTCTAACAACCTTCTTCTCGCCAACTTCTGTGAGCGGGGCCTGCCTCTGGCTCACAGCCCAGCTTTTGCTTAGCAGTGCCTGGAAGTACTTTGGTTCAGGCTTCAGGCCTCAGACTAGGCCTCTGACAAAAAGAATTTATATTTCAGGGCCTCATCTTACTACATTCCCCCACTTTTTGTCTTTTTAAGGGGAGGATGTTTACCCATCGTCCCAGAAAAGCATAATGTATGGACTGAGGACAACCCAGTGGGCTAAACACTGTTATGTGGTTATCCCATTTTACCATCCATACACTCATGCCCCATCCGTCGTTCAGACTGCACATTCCCTCATACGACTGATAGACAGATTTTATCATCCAATTAATTTTAGTCCCTTATCCTGGGCCTGGGAATGTTAGGCCCGGTACCTGATATCGATGTGTGGGGTTTGTGTACGTGTCATAGAATCATAGAATATCAGAGTTGGAAGGGACCTCAAGAGGTCATCTAGTCCAACCCCCTGCTCAAAGCAGGACCAATTCCCAGCTAAATCATTCCAGCCAGGGCTTTGTCAAGCCGGGCCTTAAAAACCTCCAAGAGGTTTAAAGACATACGAAAAATTACGATAGCCTATAGCACAGGCCAAGACGTTGTTAAAAGACATACGATGGCCTGTTGGTTCACCTGAGGGCTTTGTGAGTATAGGATAAATATTTAAAGCATACAAATATCTAAGTCTATAGATATGATTACATAGCTATATATCAGTATATATGTTTGTTGGTAAATGAGAATATATAAAGGTTAATACTGGACCAGTATATGAATATACATATGGATAACTGCTATGATTATTCATGGATAGATATGTTGTGTGTTACATAACATACTACCTTAACTCCTTACTCCTTTACAAAAAAAATTAGTTGGTCATATCACAGCAGTATTAACTGCCATTTCCATCCCTTTCTTCATTCGATGCTGTAGCTTAGCTTTCTTAGTTTGATGTACCATGTAACAGCACATTCCCATGAGAGCAACAACTGTTAGTGCCTGGATTCCCAACAAGATTACATTAAGGGTTCGGACCACTGGATGTAAGGTCGCATCCTCTAGAATCGCCCACCATGGTGTTTCTACCTCTTTTTCTACATTTTCTATTTCAGTCAATTGCTGCTGGATCAACTGAGTTATTGGTATCAACGATTCTTTAGTTCTTGCTACCAACTCATGTACATCCAACTGCAAGAGTTTCACTGGGGGGGAATAAGTCAATCAATAAATCTTGCAAATGTCCATGTGGAGTGATTGTTTCTGTGACAGTATTACCTTTGCTTGTTGGCCAGAAGGCATGGGTTCCTATTTGGATAGTGCTGGTGACAGGCAAACAGAACCCAGGATCACTTGTAGGGCAAATGTTTCCATTAACAGAAAAATTACGATAGCCTATAGCACAGGCCAAGTCCTGAATGCGTATCACCTCCTTAACCATTTCCTTTTGTACTAATGTCAATTGTGGCATAGCACTCACACATCCACCATCCATTATGTTTAGTGCAACAGGCTTGATTAATTTCTGAGCCAGTTTCAGTGATTAAGCGCACGGAAGGATAATGCTGGACGTTTGTCTTATTTACAAATGTTCCCACACTATTTGCGTAATATACCTTAACTGGCTCTTGCAGCCATCGAAGGATTGCCATCATGAGGTACACGCTTTTGCTGTCCTCTTGGTCCCATTGTGGAACTCTATCAAATTTAGCAAATTGTAAAAATATTGGTTTGATATGATTAATGCCTTGTTGTTGTATTTGATTTAAGATGGCTGTGTGGTCTAATATTCGTGGCCAATTCTGAAGCTGTAATTGCAACAAAACTTTGTTGTACTATTTCAATTATTCTGCTGCCATAAGCCGTACAAGCAACTGCCAATGAAACATCATTATTTTATATGCTGTTAATAAGAGACAGAATGGTAGCAGTCAAGTGGCTAAATCCTTGAGCAAACAAATGCATATTATCAATAGTGATTGCATGCTGGTCTAGTAATAGACTGCTAATATCTCCCCCTGTCTTCACTGCTTTGCCTATTCCAAAGTGTTTATTTTTAAGTTAAGATTCTCAATATCTGCAGAATTCTATATGGACATGCCAAGGCTGGAGCCTCCCCATGCTGTTCCTAAGAAGTCTCTTTTCTCCCTATCATGTTGTGGGGACATTTGAGTGCTCTTCCAAAATTGTAATTGCCTTTCTACTTCTGAATTAAACCAATCTTTATAAGGGTTGGGGCACTGCCTTGGCATGGTCATACTGCCAAAATTAAGTGTCAGGGGCACATAAACCCATCCTACATTTTCTACCATATATTCTGCAGTAGGGTGTAGGAAGATACCTGAGCTAGGCCATGGCTGCATGGTGGGACATCCACTCCTTTGAGTAGGGTCAATGTGTGGAGGGATGGGAGGAGGTGGTGTTGGAATTGGTGTTAGACAGGCCTCTTCACAAACCTGCACATGATAGATACATTTACTGGTGCTTGGGGTTATAGAACAAGTCCCTGTATATGTTCCTGCATCTTTTACTTGAATGTTACGAATGCAAATAGACGCATTCCACTTATTCTGCAAATCAACAAATTCCACCCTGTCAGTCCAATCTCCATATGTTGTTACATTTCCCTCTATATAACTAATAACGGTGTCTGTTTCTCGAAACCCGTCCAAGTCTATTGTGTCAGTTTCGAGTTGATGTGTTTGGACAACACACCCCAGAGTCAGATCCTCTCCCACCATTCCTGTGAGATATCGCTTCAGTATTCGCCTTGGTGCCACTAGAGCACGCTCCATCTTTGGGGTGGCTCGTTTCTTTTTCTTACTTTGTATGTGCACATGTTTATGTGATGAGCTATGGTTAAGAGTATTAATGGAACCTGGGTGAGGAAGTGCAGTGATAACGATAGCCTGATTACAATTAACAATACTATCCACCTTCCAACAGCATACATATTCCCCCTCTGTCTCTTTACTCAGACTTCGTTCTTTTTCAATCCGTCGTCGGGCATTCACGACTGCTGGGACAGGAACACATTGAGTCTCACTGCGGTTTCCAACACTGACCTCCAAAATGCTTGCAGCTCCTCCCAGCTTGGCGTCATCTGCAAATTTTACAGGCATACTCTCCACTCTATTATCCAAGTCAGTAACAATAATATTGACTAGTTTCAGACTCAGAACTGACCCTGTGGAATACCATCAGATAAACTAGGAGGACATGACAGTAAACCATTAATAATTACTCTCAGTATGGTCTTTCCAGGAATTGTGCACCCACCGTATGGTAATTTAATCTAGACCACATTTCCCTACTTAGCTAATGAGAATGACACAGTCCCATGTGACAAAAGCCTTACTAAATATCAAGATACAACACATCTACTTCTTTCACCCATCCACTAGGCCAGTAACCTATCAAAAGAAGGAAATTAGCGAAGACTGAAGCAAAATAAGCATGAAACACAGCAGCTTTCTTGATTGGGAGTGGGGTGGTGGTAATGAACCAGGTTGCCAGCCTGGACACTTACCAATGGGAAGTTACACAACTACAGACATGTCAAGACTCACTCACTGGGTGTGAGACTCATTCATCAGCATGTTATCTCATTCACACACACATTCCTAAGCTTATCTCACTCATTTTAAGATTTGAAATATTACTCAGGCACTGCAAGAGACAATACATCTGGTTCCTCAGGCATTGGGCTTAGAGCTTGGAAAGCCACTGTCCAAGCTTGTGTACTGTAGTTACCATGGTGACTACAGGCCCGCATTCTATTTACATGGGGCGGAGTGGGGAGGAGGGGGGAATGAATACTTGATTGTCAAAACACAACCAAACATGAGTTTGCCCAAACAAATTAGTAGGATTTGATCAAGTTTGCAGGTTCTGCAAACTACAGTTCAAAATTTAAACCACACTGGACAAATTCATGTCCTCAAGGGTCTCCCCCATCCAGGTTTTTGTTCCGAGAAGCAAATAATTGTTTTTATTACAATCCACTGGTTTGCACAGCATATAGAATTCTCACGTGCCCTTGACTTTAGTACGAATTAGGACACTGAAATGTTTCATATGCAATATTAAGCAGTGCACATTTTAAAACAAACTATTAAATGCTGGTTGGATTCAAAGCCTGGACAATTGGATGTCGCCAAGGGCCAAAGATGAAAGTCCCTGTTTTAAGCAATGACCTAACACACCACCTGGAAAGTCTCACTCTTTGGCCTTGAATCTCACTCTCTGGGGCTGTAAATCTCTCTTAAGGACAGCCAACCCTTGGCAACTCTGCAGCTACAGATTTTATGCAGACACTTAAAGTGAAAGCTGATAATAGGGGGTTGTTGGGTAGAGAACAGAGGACTAGGATAGAGCATACAACAAAGATGGGATTTGGGCTCAACAGTGCCAACACAAAGAAACAAAAAAAAACAGTGGGAAGGAAAGAGTAGCAGGCAGATAATCTTTTACAATTCCAGGGCACCATCTCTCTGCAATGGTAAACAAGGAGATTCCAGGCTGAGCTCTTTAGTTCACTACAGCCACTTTGTGCTATGTAAGCACAAAGTGGGCTTAAAACAGTCAGATAACCAGAAGAGAATTCCCCTTGTATAGAGGGGAAAGATGGCAGAGATGGATCCACCACCTTCTACAGGAATTGGCCCTGGCATAAAGGGAGGGAGGGGACATGGAGAAGTGGAGCTTATCTCCATTGTGCAAAAGTTAGCAGTGATCAGTTGCAGAAGTCAGAGCCACAGGGAACTAACTACTAGTGTGGCCAGCTGGACAGTGACCCGGCAGACATAACTGCCACTCTGAGGTAGAGGAGGATCACGGCCTTCAGGCCTGTTAGCAGGAAAACAGAAGCATGAACGGACTGTTTTACCAGAGGGTTGTTTTGTTTTGTTTGCAGCCTGGATTTCCCAGGGATTCCCTAGGCCACAGCCTTTGTGTAGCCAAGTTGGCACTATGTACAACAGCATCTTTGACAAGTCTGTATTCCAAAACACTGCCATGCTAGTGGGATATAAACACACCTGGGAGGCTCATATTCCCTTAAGAAAATTGCTTTCAAGAGATAATTGGAGCAGGGCGGGGGGGGGGGGGGGGGGGGGGGGAAGGAAAGAGAAAGAGACAGACAGACACACACACATCCCACCGCCTATTTTTTTTTTCCTATGAGGACATTTTTTTTCCAATAGCGATAGACACATTACTATGCTCTGCAAGGGACATGAAAATGAAGAGCACATTTTCAAATTAGGGTCTCTCAGGTCTGGTCTATACTACCCGCCTGAATCGGCGGGTAGAAATCGACCTCTCGGGGATCAATTTATCGCGTCCCGTCGGGACGCGACAATCGATCCCCAAATCGGCGCTCTAACTCCACCAGCGGAGGTGGTAGTAAGCGCCGCCGACAAAAAGCGGCAGAAGTCGATTTTGCCGCCGTCCTCACAACGGGGTAAGTCGGCTGCAATACGTCGAATTCAGCTACGCTATTCACGTAGCTGAATTTGCGTATCTTAAATCGACTCCCCGCTGTACTGTAGATGTACCCTCAGTTGGGTACATATCCAGCTGTCATTGTGACACATGTCCCTCGGGGTGAGGTGCACGGGGTACTGATGCCTATTACTGAGTAGGTAGGGTTGCCAACTTTCTGATTGCAGAAAACTGAACACCCTTGTCACACCCACACCCCTGTCCTGAGGACCTCCCCCCGCCACTCACTCCATCCCCCCTCCTTCTGTTGCTCACTCTCTCTGACCCTCACTCACTTTCACTGGGCTGGGGCAGGAAGTTGGGGTATGGGAGGGGGTCAGGGCTCTGGCTGGGGGTGCTGGCTCTGGGTATGAGGGATTCAGGGTGCAGGAGGGGGCTATGGGCTGGGGCCAAGGGGTTCTCTGCTCCCTTGTATTATATGAAGCAGCAAGGCAGTTCCCTTGCCCCACTGAGCTAACTTGTCCCTGTAAGCAGGTGAATGGATTTTTTTGCCCAGGGTGAGAGAGTGCCCCTTAAATTCATTGATTCAATAACTAATAAAACATTTACAACATTATTTACAAGGTAAGAACCATGAATTAGACCAGTGGTTCTCAACCAGGGGTACACATACCTCTGGGAGTATGCACAGGTCTTCCAGGGGGTACATCAATCCATCTAGATATTTGCCTACTTTTACAACAGGCTACGTAAAAAGCACTAGCAAAGTCAGTATAAACTAAAATTTCATACAATGACTTGTTTATACTGCTCTATATACTATACATTGAAATGGAAGTACAGTATTTATATTCCAATTGATTTATTTTATAATTATATAGTAAAAAAGAGAAAGTAAGCAATTTTTCAGTAATAGTGTGCTGTGACCCTTTATATGTCTCATTTTTAAGTGAAGCGAAACTTGGGGGTACACAAGACAAAACAGACTCCTGAAAGGGGTACAGTAGTCTGGAAAGGTTGAGAGCCACTGAATTAGACTAAACAAGTACATAGCCTATTCCTTTCTGGAGTTTGTTTAGCTAGAAAATATTTGCAGATAGGAGAAGCATGTTATGTAGTGCACCCTAAAAAGTAACATTCTTCTCAACGAAGTCTCTGGGGATTCCCTATCCTTATGCAACAGATGAAGCACAAGAGTATCAATTTCGCCTCTAACTCCTTGCAACGATGAGGCCTCTGGCAGGATGCAACTGAGTGTATCAAGGACAAATTGCTTAGAGCAGTGCAGTCACAGCCCAAGCTGGGTGTCCTTTATTACTTAAGGCACACCAAACCAGCCAAACAGACTGGACTTCAGTTTTACCCCACTAGCTAACCAGAAGTCATACAAGCAATTCTCTCAGATACTCCAGTTTCCCAGAATCACCACCAGCAGCCACTTCTTATGGGGATGAATGGTTATGAAAACCAATACCCCAGTAAAAGAAAAAAGGTTCTGCCAATTCCAAAGGACCAAGCCCCAGACCCAGGTCAATATACACATCAGATCTTACCCACAAATCACGCTGTTGCCAATCCTTTAGAATCTAAAATCTAAAGGCTTATTCATAAAAAGAAATATAGATGACAGCTAAAATTGGTTAAATGGAATCAATTACATACAGTAATGGCAAAGTTCTTGATTCAGGCTTGTAGCGGTGATGGAATAAACTGCAGGTTCAAATCGAGTCTCTGGAGTACATCCACAGCTTGGATGGGTCATTCAGTCCTTTGTTCAGAGCTTCAGTTTGTAACAAAGTTCCTCCAGGGGTAAGAAGCAGGATTGAAGACAAAATGGAGGGGTTTCCAGGGCCCTTTATATTCTCTCTCTTGTGGCGGAAACCCCTTTGTTCTCCTGTGCAAAAATCACAGCAACAAGATGGAGTTTGTAGCCACCTGGGCAAGTCACAAGTCCATGCATGACTCCATTTGCAGGTGGCAGCCATTGCTCACATGCTACCTTGAACATCCCAGGAAGACTTCTCATATGTGGATTGGAGTCTCCCAAGGTCCATTGTCAGTTAAGTGTTTCTTGATTGGGCACTTAATCTGCAAATTCCTTTCTCAAGAAGCTGACCAAATGCTTCATTAATGCTACTTAGAATCAAACACATTGATATACAAGTACATAGCCAATATTCATAATTTCAACTACAAAAATGATACACACATACACATAGCATAATAATAACCAGCAAATCATAACCTTTTTATAGACACCTCACACGACAACTTTGTACAATATTTGCTGCAAATATATAACAGTGGTTGCAACAATGATCTATATGGTCACAGTTTATGTCAATAACATCACATTCCTCATATCCCATGCCTGCGCACACCTTCACTAAACTCTTGTACTGCCTGTTTAACTGAGCCAGAGTCTTAGACTACATAAGAGGCAGCCTGCATTTCTGGCATGATTATCTAATATGGGTAGGGGACAATGCTGAATTTACATATTGTTTGTATTTCTGTAGGACATTCCAATCAAGAATCTTTAAGTGATTTGCTAAGGCTTAGAGAGCTGGCTGGAAAAATAGGAATTTTCACAGGGAAAAATCTTTATTCAAAATCTCCAGTTGGGATTTTCCTCACTCTCACACACAGTTTATTGTTCCCAAATTTAGAATTTTTTTTTTTTTAAACACACAAAATTTGCCAGTTGGAAAACACCAAAGTATGAAAAGTAGGTTTATATATTTACCCACTGGAAAAAACGAAGAAGTGTTACCTTTCACATAGAGGGAAAGATTTTAAATAGTGAGAGAGAATTACAAATAAAAACAATATACACAAACACATTCTTCCTCACCCACTTCAGGAAGAAACAAAGTTTATGAAAATACTTCATGGAAGAAAATGGGATTTCATCCTAATTTGTTTTTCCACTTTCAACTAACTCACTCATTTTTTGCAATCTTTGAAACAATTTTTTGGCGGCGGGGGGGGGAAGCAAAATGCCCCATTTTTCAAAATTTTGGCAAAACAGATATTTTCATAAACTTTTTTTGAACAGCTCTGATTTTGAATAAGTATTATCTCCATTTTGCAGATAGTGAAACTGAGGCACAGAGTTTAAATGAATTGCTGATGGTGAGAGGCCTGGAACAGCGTGCATGTCGTACTCCCCGTACCCAGCTCAGGCAAGCTCATGATCCAACTAGTGAATCAAATTCAGTGATGAAACCTGGTCACGTGCCACTGAGGCATGTTACGCATATGCTAAGAAGAAACTGATGGTCATAGAGCCACTTCCAGAAACCTTGCTCTCAGCCAGACTATGCAAGCTGTTGAACTGTTATTTATAGCTAGGGTAACAAAAGACACCACTGTTTCTCACCGGTTATTTTCTGAGAAATGATGGTAATACAAAAAAAAAAAAACACTAGTAAGTTTGTGAGCTGTATTCTCTCTGGAAGAGCGTTGGTGGAAGTCTTTAATGCTAGTTTTGGAAGAAGAAGAAGAAAGCTTGTTGCTGCTTTTACAGCAGCAACTCTGTTTTGGATCTAAGTTAATTTGGTCCTGTCCTGACTCAGTTTTGGAAAGAAAAGCAGAACTAAGGAAACTGTTACAGATTTTAATGGCAGATGTTTTAGGTAGGTAGAGGGGGTGTGGGAGAAGAAAGAACACACAGAAGCTGAGGACAGACAAGAAGAAAGAGAGAGAGGTATAGGCAAGAAAGCCAAGCAGTAGCCTAAGCACAGTGTGACCCTGGGAAAAAAGCAAGAGAGAGTGTTAGCTAAACAGGTTTGGGGGCTATAAGCTAAGAAATTGTTCCTTTTGTTGTTGGTTCCTTTGGTGTTCGGAGACAGGACTTTGATGTGATCTTGTTTATTTACAAAGAACATACAAAGAAAATACCAGATTCCATCAATTTCTATTGATGGATTTAAAAACTAGATCATGATGGAGTAGTGTGATGAAGGTGGTGCTGTTTTTACAGTAAGTTTACTTCTCAGAAGAGAACCAAAGTATTTGGGTCAATCTGAAACTAAAGAGTCAAGATTTAAATTAGGGGGAAAGAGGTTACAAACTGAAGTTTATTTAATTTCCCTTGTGAAAGATGTTTGCCTGCAGATGCTGTTATGCAGTATACACCACCAACAGCCAGAAAAATAGTTCTATTGAGACTGTACAGCAACTAAATCCCTTTCCACTATTATTTAAGACTATTAGGACTTTAGATAAAAAAGCAACAGCAATGCTGCAGTTTTCTTTCCTAGACGGAGGAACTGTTTCTCCCATCAGAATAGTAAATCGTAGGAACGTCTTTAATTCGGTCATTGGTGTAACATTTTCCTGGCTTATGTTCTTCTCTGATGTCACTGTATAGCCAGCTGCTTATTAATGACTCAAAACCAGCAAATCTCCAGTTTACTACACTACTAAGATGCACACATACAGTAATATGTAGTGCAAGAGATTTTAAATCCCATAAACGTGCAGTAAGAATACAAGAGATATGGCTTACATGATTGTGACATGAGTCACATACCAAGGCTACAGCTGAAGAGACAATACTAAATCATTCTCAGAAGAAAGCAGGGTAAATCTCCTGACAGCTAAGCCATCAGTTTAAGAGATAAAAATAAAACACTAGCGCTCAAATACACTAAATAGTTGCATACAGCATCTAAGTAGGTAGCCATCTTAGCACTTCTCTATTTACTAAAACCATGTGTAATGTGGAGCAAGAGGAGTTGCACATGTTTTCAGTCTCTAGCTAGCATTGCTGACAATTTACCAACACCAACACAAGGGCAGAAGCAACAAGCTGTGGTGCCAGCTTGTAAGTAATTTCTGGCTGTCTGAGTATGTGGAAGTTGAAATGGAAAAATTCTTAAACTCAGCCTGTAAAACCCAGATGAAGTGAATTCCTATTTGGCCACAGTTTTGTTGTTGGATACATTGAACGCCAGTTTTATAGCTCCTCTCCAAGCAAGTAGAAGGAAAACTAGTGACACCTCTCCATGAAGACAGCTGGCAACAACTGACTCAGCAGGGATCCTTAGTTGTTTTACTGGAGTGGAGGAAGCAGAGTGCTCAGGGGGTAAGGATTGCAGAAGGGACAGGAGCAAAGCAGATACTCCCATGTGCCCACTATGACTTGACTTCTCCCCCTTCCTTGTTGGGGTTGAGGCACCTACCTTCTCAAGGAAGTGCATATGACCCAGCAGTTCCCAGAGCCATGGCTTCTTTGCAGAACTGGGCCAGGAAAGTATTTTAAATACTGACAACTATGCCCTTTTCCTGATGGGTTTTTTCTCCCCTTTTTTCAAATAGGGATCTTTTTCAGGGTTTCCAATTGGCTGTCTGTTCTCTGGGCCTCTGCAGCACACCTCCTCCCTCCACCCAGCCAGCAGGATCTGACCCTTCACCCAAGGCCTGCTCAACAGGCAACATATGCTTCACTCCAGCTGAGCATACTGGCCAGTCACCTGCTTTTCTTCCACTTCTCGGCAGGTAAAAATTAAATGAAAGCCAGCAAGTTTGTGCTGCAGATACAAAGTGACCTCTGTTGCAAATGCCCTGTTACTAGGAGGATCAACCTACATAACTATACTTCAAGGCGTCTTTCTGCTTCATTTTTTATACTGTATTTAAAAGCAGGAAAAAGCTCTTCCAAATAGTGGGTAAGAGGACATTCACACTGGGAAATGTCATTTTTTACTAAAGTGCATTAATCACTCCAATATTTAAACATTAAGATTTTTTCCTTTTAAATAAACCAACAACATTTTATATTTCAAATCATGGCAAGTATTAGAAGAAGAGATTTCACATTTGGCCAAAGACCTGTCATCACTATATTGATGTCTGGTGCTGCAGCACTTAAGATAACCTGAAAATCCATGTTAATCAAAGATGATTTTTTTAAAAATTGAAACAATACAATTAGTGCGAATGTTTCTGTTCAAATCAGGTATTACATAGACACCCCATCCAAGCAACTCAAACAACAGTTTCAACACTCAGAGCCCAGAGACTTGAAGATATGCTGCACATTGGGACATATGCTAAACTCAGACATTTCATAAACCTTTTATGTTTATACAGTTGGTATCATTTAATGCTAACGGCAATATGCAGATAAGGACTTCATTTGAAAAAAAAAGAAAAAACAAATTTAAAGAAGTTGATACCAGATGTTTTAATCACTTTAAGGTTGTGGGTGTATTTTTTGTTTTTGTTTGTTTAACCCAAAGCTCCGAGATTCATCCAGGAAAGAAACTTGCAAAGACTCAGTGAACCATATGTGCAGAGTAACTGCAATAAAGTTATAAAATAATTCCCCCTAGTTCTTGTGCACAAATTTAACAGCTCCAATTAAACTGCTCCGCTGCACCACTGTTAGGGTCGACTTTTCCAGGTTTAGGTGCAGACCCAGGAATTGAAATCAGGCCAGGGACCTGCTAATTGCTGATTGGACCTCCAGAATGGAGTGACACCCCACACACACACACCCCTCCCCCCAGATGAGGCAGTGGTCCAGATAAAGGAAGACTTGTGCCCCATTGATGTAGGTGAGCGGCAGTGATAGAAAGGATCTTCTTGAAGCAGTGGAAAAACCAAAAGAGGTGGACACAATATTGGTAGTGTTCTGTGCCAACAACAAAGATTGGAAACATCTGTGGGAGGAGTGCAGAACGATGTGAAAATTGTGCCTCTTGGAGGTAGAGGGAGACAAACCAGTCACCTGTATCAGAGGATATGATTATGGTTGACAATCACAATCCGGAAGTGCTGTGATAGGATATAGGTTTTCAGGTCAAAGATGGGCCTCCAACCTCAGTTTCTTTTGAGCCAGGAACTATTTGGAATAGAACTCTCTTCCAGCAAATTCTGGGAGAACTGGCTCGATTGCACCCAGACACAGGAGAGATTGGATCGCCTGCTTTAGCAGACCCTTGTGAGAGAGATCCACGAAGAGGGACAGGGACAGAGGAGGGATTGAGTGGAATTGGATAGAGTATCCCATGGAAAGCACCTCCTATATCCACCTGTCTGAGGTGATGAGTTCCCAAGCAGATGGTCTCGATCTTCCATTTTCTATTCCTGAAGAGAGGGGAAATGGTGGGTTCATGCAGCATGAGATCTAGAGAATGGTGTGATTTGTGACCCTTGATTAAACTGTCAAAACTGTGCTGAGGAAGGTGCAGGCTGGGAGGGCACCGGAGAAGATGCTCCCCTCCAGTGAGATCTGGATCTTTTTCTAGAGGGCTCTGTAGGTTTTGAAAAAACATGATACATTTGGTACTGAAAGGGTCAAAAGCATTGAGCGGTCTGTAATTTGCTGAAGTGCTTCTTTGTTCCAGGTGTATAAATCCGCAGCAACCAGAGCATTGCCCTGGAGTCTTTGAGGGAGTGGAGCAAGGTCTTCAACAGTATTCTGAACTCCCCCAGGGAGGTCAGGAGATTGGAGCCAAGAGCCTCATTGCATAACTATTGCAGTTGTCATTGACCAGGAGGCCATGTCGGCAGCATCGAGGGAGCCCTGGAGGAAAGCTTTAGTAATCAATCAAGCCCTCATTTTGGCAAGTCATAATTGCTCCCTTAGAGCTTATGGCAGGTGTTCAGTAAAATGGAGTAAACTTAGAATAATGGTTGGAATCATATTTTGCCATCAAGGCCTGATAGTTCATCACCCAAAATTGAAGAGCAGCAGACAAATAGTTCTTCCGACCCAGAAGGTCTAAACGCTTTGACTCCTTGTCTGAGGGGGTGGACCTGGAGCAAGCTTGACAGTTTCTCTTGTTAACCGCATCCACCACCAGGAGCTGGGGGTGGAAGGAAAACACATTCTAGTCCCCTAGCTGGAATGTAATATTTTTATCTGCCCATCTGCAGAAAGGTGCAATAGTGGCAGGTATCTGCCACACAGTACAGGCTGGTGACAATGCCTCAACAGTGCCTGGGGGGTAGAATGCAGAATGTTCACCAGAGAACATTGAGTCTCCTGAACTTCCTCCAACAGAATTTGGAGAGATTGAGCCAGTCATTTCTTTTGGTCCTACAAGGCCCTGAAATAATCAGCATAGGAAGAGGGTGAGAGGTTGAGGCTGCTGTACCTGTGAGAGGGGGCAGGATTCAGAACCCACTGACCTCAAGGAGCACTCCATTAGGAGGAGCTCCAATCTATCCTCCTTCCGCTTGCAAGATCTGCTTTTGAACCCCATGGAGACCCTGCACTTTGAAGGGATACGCGACTCTCTGGGGCACCCAAGGCAGCTGGAGTGTCCGCCACTGAGGGGGAAAGACCTGTGGGGGTCACTCTGGGTCTTTAGCATACCCTGAGCAGGGAATGCCTCAGACAATAAGAAAGCTCAACCCTGTGCGTAAAAATTAAAAAACAAAACAAAAAACCTCAACTGAAATAACACACCAAACAAGTACAGAAGAACAGATGCCTCTAGAGAAGCTGTGAACACCACAATGCTCTGTGTTGAGCAGGAAATGGGAACAGCTATAGATTCACCCCTCCCTATATGCCCTCACACTGGAGCATGAGCTTGTATAGTGCACAGGCGCAGACCTGCAGACACTGCTAATGAAAGTCTCTGATAAGAGAGTAAGAGTACATGGGTGCACACAAATCATATGGTGGAGCACCCATAGGGACAGTAACTCAATGAAGAAACAGCGGGTCCCAAACTGAGCAGCAATGTAAATGGTAGTGCAAGTATAAATTGGTCAGAATGTGCTATGTGGCAAAGTTGAGCAAGTAGAACACATTTAGTATGCAGTGAGCATGCAAAGTGAGTATATTTAACTGCTATAGTGTTCTCAGGGAGCCACATTCTGCTGTGGCAACTCTTATTTCATGGAGTGATGTGTGTTACAGGGCAAAGGAAGTGAGCTGCTTACACGATTCATTTACACCCCATTTTACTTGCTTTTTCCACTACACTTCAGTTCTGCCCCATCAACATTTGAGTTCCCCATTCTCACACCCATCTGAATGCCAGGTCTGTGCAAGAGACACTCTACTTCCATCACCTGTTTTATAGGCAATTTACAACCGATGTGTAATTTTTGCTAAACTTGACCCAAACACTTCCATGGGACTCACATCCACTTACAGTCAGCATTTGGCAGAATTTTGGCACACAACCTGTGAACATTCAAAGCACTTTATTTATATTAATATTATCCAGAAGCAGTTTCAAATTATTCCTAGTCCAGCTTCTAAACCTCTGCTTTTCCTCTGCAAACCAATATACAGAAAATGCTCCTCAAAAAAATATAGAGTATATATAGAGCTTTTCAAGCTTTGTGGTTGGGGAGGAAGAGTTTGAACCAGAAAAATGACACCTCTCTCTTTAAATACTTTAGCTCCAAGTTTCCATTATATGCCTTGCTGGAGCTGCTCAGGAACTTTGACAAATAATTTTTAAATAAAAAAAAAAAAAACAGATCATTGAAACAGGGTCTGGTCTGATTAATTTCTGACTCAAAAAAAAGTGTCAAAAAAGACTTTCAAAATGGTCAAAACAGAAAATTCTTGTATTCAGGTTAAACTTCAAAATGAAAAGTTTTGTAAGTTATTTAGACTTTAAAAAAATCTTTAAAGAACAAAGGTCAAAATAGAAATTGTTCAGAGAGTGTTTAGTTGGTGAATATTTTAGATATTGACACTGTCCTATTTGAGATGCAGAACAGAAAAATCAGAAACTCTTGAAAATATTCAAACAGGAAAGCTGTTTCCAACCTAGCTCTATTCCTCAACTCAATTACTACTAAGTAGTAGTGCTACTAAAACAATGCTATCCAAAGTTCTCATGATTATCTCACACTCTACCATAATAATTTATAGAATGGTAGTGTTAATGGGCAGAAAATTAAACTAGTTTCCTTCCTGATTTCTTGAAAGAGAAACCATACTTGCACAAAATGCTTTTTTAAAAGGCACTGAAAAATTAGAAAAATATGTGCAAGCTAACCTTCCCAGAGGTCATTATGATGGGTCCCTTTTTGTTTAGATACAAGAAGCACGGAGGAAATAAATGGTACTTGGTGGAGGGGGGGGGGCGGAGAGAGAGAAGTGGTTATAACATATGCCTATAACTACAAATGGCAACACTCCCAAGTCCATCATATGGATTTATTGCATCAGCTGTGGCCCACTCAAACTCCTTAGCCTTGTGTGAGAGAACATCTGCTTTCAATCATTACACTGAGGAAATCCTACATAGGAGACTTATGAAATGTATTTAGCTACAACCTCAGGTGAAGTAGAAATGATTGGGGGGGGGGGGCAAATCAGGGAAGGTGTTTTTGAATAAAAAGACAACTTTTTTCCATAAAGCAGCATATGAGATTAAGGCTATCTGCAGGAGCAAGTCACCACAATAAACATTAAGACTATTTTTCACCTCACTTGAAACCAAAGAAAAGATTTCAATGTGATACAGTTTATAACAACAGTATTTCACACGGAAACAGAGTTAATTCACATTTCAGAAAATACCTCCCTACCAATTGTTTGGTACACCTACAAATTGTGTTAAGTATCAACTAAAGGCAAAGTAAGGCCTCAGAAAAGTCAACTGCAGGAGAGTGCATTTCAGATTTAAGTTAGGACATAGACTCTAGAGGGTTGCAATAGCGCTTTACTAGCAAACATGGACTTCATTTTTCTATCTGCACAAAAAACTCAACTATATTCCTTAAAACTAATGTGAGCCAAAATGCTACCTCTATATTCCAGTCATTGCATTTTGGAACATGTGATATTCCAACACATGTTCAATTGGACCTAGTGGCCACCTTAGTTTCTGATCCAACAATCCGATCCACCTGGTAAGCCCTTGTGCGCCACATGGAGCCCCATTGAAGTCAGTGAGTCTCCTTGCGTACTGATTGAAGGATCAGTGTTTAAACCAGATTTATGTATGATAAGCCAACTAAATAGAATGTCCAAACTGTTGTAAAAAAATCCCCAGTAGTAAAACATTTTTAAAGTTAACTGTTCTGCAGCGCAAGTATTCTGTTCTTGTGTAATAAATAATTTTAATATTTTTATCTTCCTGACAGGACAGCATTTTTTCCTTATTTCTTTTCTTATCTTATGTAGAAAGCAGTTTAAACAAAAAGTAGATTAATGCGTTAAGTGATACATTCCAATAACTTGGAACTGACATATTCCAAATAATTATCAGTGAGTTTCTTTTTGCCTAGGCTTAGATAATGTGTTTCTTCCAAGAATTTTGCATTACCACTTCAATATCATTTAACATAGCGTGCTTGAAATGTTCAAAAAAGGACAAATATTGAAGTTGCTGAGTGGAACAATAATTCATAACATTAACCACAAAAATGGCAGAATGTCACTCACTAGAAAAAAATGTTAGTCGGTAGCTGATCTCAAGTGTGGTAATGCCCCAACCCTGCAAACATCCAGACCCACACACCCCCTATTTATCCTTTTACCTTCATCTAGTAGGGAGTTAAATTAAAGCTAAATGGGCTACTTACATGGTTAACATTAAAACACTTACGTAAGATTTTCCCATTTGGGGACCAAAGTCAGTTTTAGTTAATTCTGTTTAAGTATTTCCATTTAACTACCCAGACCCCGCCATTATTGAAAAGGACGTGTATGTTAGGAGTTTCCATTATTGACTCCTACTCTGCATTTTTCCCCAGTGGATTGGTGATGGGGGGAGGGAGATTTCAGAATTTGAGATTGGTCTATGTAACAGCATATTCTTCAGAACAACACAGAAAATACCTCTCACCCTTCTAGCACAACAGCAAGTACGAAGTTACAAACATGGAACAAGACAAAGTGTCTTCAGATTTTATTTTAATAAGGTTAGTGTTTTAAGAACTTGCAGATCAAGCTGATTCTGCATCATAAAAGACTAACTGATAAGCAAGACTAGCTCACCACTTGGAAGTTCTCTACAGCTTTTACATCATGGGTTAAGTTACATTACAGTCAAAGCTTGGCAAAATGATTTGTGTGGAGACCACGGAAAAGGGACTCTTGCAGCACTGTTATTCTCAAGTCTTTCTGATCAAACCAGAAGTCCCTTCTTCACCAGTTTGATGGTTGACAACCAAGACAGACCTGAAATAACTAAATCAAAGCCATATCAACAGTGCCTCTTTCTCTGCTCAACATTATTTTCTGTCAGTGATACCGAGGGACTTTCCTGACAACATGTATTCTGACCCACAGGGCTAAACAAAAAACTATACACAGAGATAAATCAGAGACTGCCATTTCATAGCACAATCACCAATAAGTGAAATGTCTGACCACATAGGCCTCCAAGGTCTGTTCTAGGTGAGTCAAACCATTCAGTTGGCTCTGCTGGCAAACACAGAGGAGATATGACTTCTGTAAAGCCAAATTCCAGTTCTACTCCAACCTGAAAGTATTGTTTTCATCTGCAGAAAGACACAAAACATAATTCCACTGTTCATAGTTTGGTAGCCTTTTTCCAGCTCCTTTAAACTTGTAGTCTGATGGCAGGTATCTTCCCTGGTTTTTCCCTAAAAATATTTTTTGTAAGGATCTCTATGTCATGAAGTGTGTGGGTGTGTAAGAGTTTGCATTTTTCCATAGATAAAGGCCATAAGACTTCCTTGAATTAATTCCTATTGGATCTAGAGCAGAGCACATATCTTATAGAAAAACATCCAACCTTGATTTAATTTCCAATGATAAAGAATCCACCATAACTCTTTAGAAACTGTTCCAATGGTTAATTACCCTCACTGTTAAACATACGCAGCTTATTTCTATTCTGAATTTGTCTCGTTTCAGTGTGACCATGCAAGAGACTGACCTATGTAAGAGTTGAACTGAAACCCTCAAACAAAACTACTCATTGAGGAAAAATCCTATAGAATTAAAGAGGGTTCACAGTAATTACTATCAATATCTATACAATTATATCCTCTATTTTAGTATTCCATAGCACAGATGGAGATTCTCTACTAAATTTTAAACGATAGTTGTTTTCTGTTAAGTTCTGTATGTCTTTTTCCAGAAGAAAAGAACCAGTCCGAATCTTTGCCAATCTCTCAAGGAAGGGTTTGGTTCAGATCACTCCTCCATCTATACCACTTGACCCCTGACTCTGTTCCACTGCTTGCCTTTAATGTTTCTATAATCAGTAGAATGCATTCCAAGTAAATAAAATAAATAAATAAATGTTAGGCTGCTGACAACTGCAACAACTTGTGTTTCAGAGCTGTCAGCAGGACCACACCCAAGTTGCTGTAAAAAGCCAAGCTGAAGCGCCACTGCAAAAAAATTCTGCATCTTCCCAAATGGAAGTTGACCAGCAGTCCTGCTCCAGAGCTTACCAGGCCTTCACTAAGAACATAGAAACATGTTTACCCAGGTTACACAGAGATGCTCCATGCCACAACTTTCTTGATCATACTATTTTATGTAAGAACCAGCATCTAAGCCAGCGCATCCCTCGGCCTGCGCCGCTTCCCGCAGGCCCCCTTGGCCTGGAATGGCGAACCACGGCCAGTGGGAGCTGCAATTAGCTGAACCTGTGAACGCTGCAGGTAAACAAACTGTCCCAGCCCGCCAGCGGATTTCCCTGACGGGGCCGCATGCCAAAGGTTGCCGATCCCTGACCTAAGTGGAGCAATAAAATCCTATCCCACGGATAGATTTCCAGGGGAATTTCTAGGATTAGCAAGCAAGAACTCTTGCATGACAGACCGATACTTAAGCTCAAATGTCCTTAACAAGCTGGCAATAGCTTCTTTTCTAGATGCTTGATACCAGTAATGTGCTAAAGGAAGCCCCTTGTTAAAAATGCTTTGCCTTCATTCTCCCTGGTCTTCTCCATATGCTAACCCTGAGAGAACAAAAAACTGACAAATGAAGAGTTCTATTCCCCTTGCTGCTTGCAAACTGAGCAATATGGAAGACAAGAGATGTGACACAGTAGGAGTGAAACTACATAAAAGCACCAATCTGGGGAGGAAAGAAACAGCAGAGGGCAAGAAAAGATACCAACATCCTACATGCACAAAGCAGGAATTTCCTCTTTCCTTATTCCTCCCCTTTCAAAAAAAAAAAATATGAATGCTGAATAGTCCACTCAGGACTCCCCTATTTTTATAGTGCATTTTACAATGAAAGTATTTTGAAATAAAGTGAGCAGGAACTTATCCAGATCTTTTGCCACAATGTTTGCATTTTATCACCATGGAATGCACTCACTTAATATTAGGGTTTTGTATTATCTGATCAACTAAAAAATAAAGGGTTCTGGAAAAAACTGATTCACAGGGTGGAATTCTGTAGATCAAATTACATAACACACATCATAAATGTATAAGTGACTACTCCTGGGGGAATTCTGCACCAAAAAATTAAAAATTCTGCACTCAATATTTTAAGATTCTGCATATTTTATTTGTCAAAACAACACTATATATTCTCACCAGTTTCAATTATTTTGGTAATTTATTTCAAAATACCTGTCAGCAAGTATGTCTGTAACAATACAGACAACAAAAAAGATTCAGGAAATGTTTTTTGACAAATAGATTCCTTACTAGGCAAAATAATACAGAACTCTGAGTAATAATTCATTTACACTACAATATAGAAACATATTTCCCACACCCCTCAGAAGCAGAGTAAAGGCTTGGGGGAGTCAGGGGTAACACAGGAACTGAGGGAGAGGGAAGTAATTGCTGGGAAGGAGCCTGGGAGTGAACCTGGAGGGTTGTTGGGTGTGGGTGGGAGAAGTATGGAACAGGGTTTTTGGGGGGGAAGGGGTTGTTAGGGTGTTGGGGTGCCTCCCCCATCCAGACCCTGGCTGAGCGCTAGCCTCCCCCATTCAGTCAGGCACATCTGCCCCTGCAACCTCTTCCCCTCCATCCCCATGTGTGCCTGCATCCACACTCAGCCACCCTCGTCCCATGTGGCCCTGCACCCCATTCAGCGCCTGCCTCAGTCTGTCCCCCCACTATCACTTCTGAACCCCAGCCTGCGATTCTCCCAGCAGCTGTCTGTCCCCCCCTCATATCCCATGCCTCCTAACCTAGATCCGCGGGCAGGGCACTGTGAGGAACACAGACAGCTGGTACTGCTAGTCAGCTGGCTGCTCTCACACCACCTGGTGAGCAACAGGCATAACTACAGTGCCTCTCCAGTAGAATGTATTTTCTGTGGAGAAGAAAAAAAAATCTGCAGGGGACATGAATTCTGCACGTGCACAGTGGCATGGATTTCCCCCAGGAGCATAGTCTTATTCCTGGGGCTACCATCTACTGTGTATCCATTACAAGCAACACATCATGAACTTCCCATTTTTCAATACATCAAATAAAGGAATCCTTGGACTTGCTGCAATAATTCATGCAAGAAAAACTCAACCTGCGCTTACACACATGAACTTTTATGAAGATATCTACAAGACTACAATAGGAAAAATGCTCTGCACCATCAGACTAATTCTGCAGTGTGGTGTAGAGAAAGTTCAGCCTTGCAGCTATAAGTGATGGCAACATAAAGCCGCAACATTGGATCTGGCACCAGATGGAGCTCGCTCAACTGCCCTCCTGAGGTATGATCGAGAGACAAGGTGGATGAGGCAATATTTTTTATTGGACCAACTTCTGTTGGTGAGAGAGAGAAGCTTTTGAACCACACAGAGCTCTTCTTCAAGTCTGGGAAGCAGAACTCTGTGTGATTCAAAAGCTTGTCTCTCTCACCAACAGAAGTTGGTCCAAATCCACCTGGTCTCTCTAATATACTGGGATCAACACAGCTATAACGACTCCTGAAGAATACTAGGATGTCTTAGAAGAAAGTGAGGTATCGTGGATTAAAGTTTCATTATTTCAAAAAGGCCATTTACGAGGAATCTGAAGTACTTTTATTTTACCTATGCCAATTCAAACAAAATTACGCTCCTGAAACCAGTTTAGATAATCTATTCAAGGAGGCACATTCCATAAGAAACATCAATACATTCTCTGTTCTCTCTTTCTCTGCTTTCTGGCCTATTCCACTTGTTAAAAGAACAAGCAAAACCCAGCAGCTACTTTCCTACTGCAAAATCATATCAATTCCTACTAATATGAACAACCAAAAGCTCATTAAGAGTTTCAAAAAATGTAATGCATGGGTCACCCACAGACATGCATAGGAAACAAATCGTGCCAACACTTAAGCAAAGAGATTCTGGGAATAGTAAAAGTATTTATTAAATGGAAAAATAAAACAAATACGTACTGTAATCAGGCCCTGTATCATCAGTGCAGCCTGCTAAAGCAATAGACCACTATATGGCAAGAGACAGATTTCCCACAGATACATCAACTCCTGATGAATTACAATCAGCTCACAGGAAAACCACCAAATACTACACCTAACCACAATAACCACATTTGGCTGAGGCCGAAGGTAAAGAAGACAAGAAAGCAGCAAAAATCCAGTCTGCTAGAGGAAGTGAATTAAACAGGGGGAAAGACAGAGACACATTTAGCAAAGCTGTATTGCTCATCATTTGTTATTTGATTCATTAAAATCACCACACTGCATTGAGGGACGGGAGGAATTCTGTTCCGCCTCTTTGAAGGTATTGATTTGAGAAAACAAGCTTTATCTTAAGTGCATTTCTTTAAATTAGTTAATCGTGATGTTCGCTTGTGTTAAGCCCTTTTGGTTCTGCTTTTTATCCATGTAGGCCATTAATTCTCATTTTAGATAGCAATAAACATTTTAGATGTCCATTTAAACCATGAATATCCAGAGCTTTCAGCATTAAGCTATAACTTCATCACAGTGAAGAATTTGATCTCACATCGTTTAGAAAATGGTTCAAATCAAAACAAAAGTTATGGTAAATATAAGATAAGCTTCTTTACTTTTCAGATACGTTACTTTTCAGTAGTAGAGGCTGTTTTCAGGGAGCTCAACAATGTCCTAAACCATGACACTATATGCAAAAAGATCTTCAAAGGAAATACTGTTTTCCTCAATATATAATCATGGCATCTCTCAGCACTGGGTTTCTTACACTTTGCTTTTCTGTTCATGTGAAACAAAAGGAGTTGTAAAGCAACTTCTGTAACAGAATGTGTCACCCTGCTGTAACGTTATAACCAGCTTTCCCCAAACTTAGAAGCTGATGCCCTTCTCTTGCCACTGCCAACATTTTTTATAGGAACTGAAAAATTGAAGCTTTGATTTAATCCAGCTTCTGAAACAACCATTCCAAAAATAATAATAATAATAATAATAATAAAGATTGTGAGGAAGAACTTTTAAAGCACAGTGGTTTAAACCACAATCATACAAAGCCCCACTCCAATTTTTGAAAATCTTCAGTTATGTTAAAAAAAAAAAAAAAAAGATGGCAGTTTTAAGTGCTCTTTAAATATATTTTTCTGCACAGGTCACCTTTTAAGCTTGTACCCATTATAGTGTTTTATTAGATATAAAGAAAGTCTGAAAGGCTTTTTTTGTTTGTTTTAACTGTGTCTACTTGTTTAGGTTGTTTTTTCTTCCACATTCAAGGCTTATCTACCCTGGAAGACTTTATGGATGGATTGGAGAACTAAAACTAGGTTTATATCAGTGACACTCAGACTGCAGCTCGTGAGCCGTAAATGGCTCCTTATGCGCTGCAAAGAGCCACGGGAGACACCTTGATATTAAAACACTGTGATTTAATTATTAACCAATCTAAGTTATTAACCAATCAGGATGCTTTTACTAGGTTATACCAAGTTAACAACTTATTTGTTATGAGTGTGTGTGTGTGTGTGTGTGTGTGTGTGTGTGTGTGTGTGTCAAATATTTCCCATCATACTGTTTAAATATGAATAGTACTAGAGTAAATGAAACAATGAATTCACAGTACTGTGGCTCTTTTGGGTAATGTTGATTGCTTATTTGGCTCCTGAATCACTGAGGTCTGAGTATCACTGCTTTAGATCATCAGAGATACCAAGAGAAACCTGATTAAGAAGGGCAGTGATTTTTATTCAGACTACATACAATTGTTAGCTAGCACCAACGTAACCAAAATCCTTAAAGGGGGGGGGGGGGGAGACCTGGATCTATTCATAATTCAGAGGGCTGAGAAAGTTCACAGTCCGAGCAATCACAGGAGAAAAAGTTTGCTAGTGCTACTACAAGGGTATCCCACTCCACATACTTTAAAGTTTGCCATTGCAGAGACAGGTCTTCATCTAATTAAAAGAATAAATTATAGGGGGTCATACAAGTAGCTAAGACATAGTCAGTACCTAAGAAGGGAAGAAAGGGAATAGCTAGTACCTTAGTTTCATTGTGTCTCTAAAATAAAAAGACCCGATTTTCAGAGATGCTTAGCACCCCTAAATTCAATAGGATCCGTCAGTACTCAGTACTTCCGGAGAAGTCAGAATAAGGCCCTAGTTGTGGTGTCTGCACTAGCCCCAAAAGAACCTAACAGGACATCCTCTTCACGCAGTTTAGTGTGTTTTTTGGCACCAGCACAGAAAAGCTCCTGGACCAAAAGTCAGCAACACAACCGAATCTTTCTGGCTTTCAAGAAAAGGCAATAGCTCTTATTCAAGCTATTTTTGGATAAGCTTCCTTTTGCCAGTTCCAGCTTGCTGTTTGATATACTGGGAAACAGGACCTATTCTCAGTCCTCCTGATACTACCCTTCCCTCTAAGATTTTAAAAATCAAAAAAGGTACTTTTTTTGGTGACTGAATATCAAGTGTGTGTTATGCAACAATCCCGATTCTCTCCACAATCTACAGAAATATGCACAAAGCTACCTTGTGCAAACGCTCCTTAAGCTTCTCAGATTTCCGTTCAGTTCCACGAGAGACATTAACTGCTAGCATTTTCCCAGGGTTTCAGCCAAATATATATTTTGCCTGTTTGTTTCCCTGTTTGGGAGTCTATGCTCTACTCCTGCCCTCTGCCATAGTGCAACTATTGTTTCCAGAGATGATTTTATGCCAACCTGTCAAAAGAAAAAAAAATAAAGAAGTAGTGTGATTTACACCTAGTGAACTCAGAAGGCAGGCTGATAAAGTAGTAAGATAATATTATTGATCTGAGAAGCTAAATGAGAGACAGCTTATATTGAGGTATCAACAAATTTTGATCTAACAACTATACAATTTTCTGACTCCCTGAAGATTTTGTAGTAGTTACAGATAAGCCTTCTCAAATTACAGGCACAGCACAAAGGCAAGTACAAAAACCAAATTCTAGCACAATAATACATTTAAAGGGTCATTGAGTACTTTTACACAAACCTCATAGGCTTAAACCCAAACTACAAAGTCTTCAGGTTTTGATTCCCCACAATGAGCCAGAAATTCACCCTCTATCTGTTTGATAATATAACTTCATTGTCCCAACAGCCTTCTGAGAATTAGATACAGGAGAGCTGGAGGTTACCACACAGACACATATAATGTGTGAGCCTTGCAGCCTCCTTGAAGATTCCCTAGAGGTTATGCTGTTTTCTCTAAGCACCTACCAATGTAGTCCAGGGACTTGAAATGCCAATATTTGCTCAAAAGTCTTTGAACTGTGAAATCTAAAATTTACCTAAGCCATATTCTACCCTCAATTTGAGTGCAAAATGGCCATTGATTTCAATGAACGGTCTCTATAAAGAAAGTAGCATGTGGCCACAGAAAGAGTATTTATCATAATTTTAAGTACCGGATACTATGATAATAAATCAGCTTCTCCCTCCCTCCCCCAAGAATTCAGTTATTTTAGATCCTTTCCATCTCTTTTGTTCCTTTTAAAAAGTTCAGATTTAAAACTTGGGGGGGCGGGAGGGGGAAGGGGAAGATGGGGTACAGGATGGTGGGAAGAAGAGTTAAGTTCCCTTACAAATGTCCTTTGATTTTTGCAAGTCTTGCCCTTCACTTTTCAGCATATCAATTTTTCTTTTTGCGTTCCACACAGCTTGGATAATACAATCTGACTGGTTGTTTTTAGTTCAGTTTATAGCCATCTTTCACTTTCAGGATCTCACACACTACCACAAACCTACGAGGCCTGGGAGGCAAATACTTCCAGAAGACAGAGAGAGAGAGTTTAACTAAGATTATACTAGGTAATTTGAAGTTTTGTTTTTTTAAAAAAAAAAAAAAAAAAAAAACAAAGACGCCTCCCCTCAGTGTTTTTTTTCAAAAGCACTCAGTATCGGCCTAAGGCTGATCCCATTGCAATCAATGGGAGCAGTTAGGCCAACACCAAACATTATTTCAAAATCCTACTCCATGTATATTATTATATTTTATACCTTTTTTTCTCCCAGCCTGCCTGACTGTATCCTTTTCAAGATTATGATTTTTTTTTAAATCCCCTCTTACTCTTTAAAAAGAAACTAAAACCTAGAACTTAAAGCTACGCTAATTTGCATGAGTGTAACACAACATTTTACCCCAATAAATCTGCATACTTATGTAATACAGCACTGATGCATTAGTAACCTTGAACCCATCCAGTTTACTGTAGTTCCTATCTTCACTGATCAACACAGATGTAATTCCTACAATATATTTTTATCTCTATTTCCATCATTATTAAATCTGATGGGTATGTACAACAGAAGCACAAATATCTTATGGAACTTTCACAGTTTGTGGAAGGGCAGGGGAGAAAGCATGGCTGAGGTTTGAAGATTAGGTTTAAACAAACAGGTCTTTACTCCAAGTCTGTCACATGAAATTTTAGATTTTAACAAGTTGCAAATGAATGCTATTTTGTGGTATATATTAAAACCACCTATAGAGTGGAGATTTAAAATGTATAGTTAGAATGAAATGTTACGCCTAAGTTATGAAAGTCCAGCATCTTATTCAACCATAGCTATTGACAAAAAACAGATTCAGTATGGCATGGTGATAGCAAGCAGATCTGAATTGCCACCAAGATAAGGAACAGACAGACAGCCGATCTCTTACACAATTTCTAGTCAAAATTTATGGCAGACAAATTCCTATCTATTAACTTTCACATTCTGAATTTCAGCCAACAAATTCAAACAAACTTGGATACCAAGAAATAATCATTTATATGTATTTCAAAAGGACAGAGGGTACTAAAATTCTGACCCCAAAAGTCATTTCATAACACACTACAAGATGTGTGTTATAAGACTAGAAACTTTTTAAAAAAAAAATTATTATTTTTTCAGTTGAAACGTGCACCATGTTACAGAAGTTAGGGAACATTTCATGTTGTACATCTAAAGCTATTTGATTTTTAAAAAGATAGGGCATTGGCACTGACTAATCAAAGAAAGCACCAGTCCAACAGCAGCTTGCTGATCTATTAGTTTGCACAATCTAGGGTTGGGGGGAAAAAATAGTTGGAATTCAACGACAAAGAAAATGTGTTGCAGAACTTGAACCATCAAATATAGTTAGTCTCTAGGATAGAGAAGGCACCAACTTCACTCCTCATTACTATTGTGACAATCAGCTCATGGCCAAACACTTGAGAAAAAGCTTTCCAATGGTCAAGTTGCTTCTTTCACTGAACAGCTTGTTTTCTTCAGTTCAGGTCCACTGATTCAAGGTGGGCCTTCAGTCTCTATGGAGCTTTGAGGGTGAAACTAGACCTGTCCATCAGTGGCTGAATATTAATCCCAGCCCACTGAACAAAGTAACTTCCAAAGCTATCACAGGCCATGTCTACACTACAAATATTTGCCAACGCAAGTTACGTTGGCATACAGCCACCACAATTAGCGTATCGCACGTGCATACTTGGCTCCTTGCGTCAGTGCTGTGCGTACTCACCCGCAGTGCTTGTGTCAATTCACAGGGCTATGCACCATGGTAGGCATCCCAGTGTGCAACCCACCACCATTCAGCACACTGTCTTGATTAGTTTTGGCAATGAATGGTGGGACAGAAACAACTTGTGCAGGGTGACTGGGAGCTAGGGTCAACTTCCCATAATGCAATGCTCTCCACCCCATAATTTTAAGATTTCCTGTGAACCCATGTAGGATTTGTTGCTGTTCGCCATCTCTGACAGAAGCATGGAGCCTGCACAGTTGTGCACCATTGTCAGGAGTATTGCAAGCACAGAACGCACAATCCTCTGGTATTTGCAGAGCAGCAAGAAGAACCGCAAGGAACACTGGGGGAGGGGGAGAGAAGATGGCTAGCTAGGCAAGGAAACAGGGACAGGCACAGGGAGGGAGCGGGGTAGAGAGAGAAGAATGACAGGTTGGAGGGGGTTGGGGCAGAATAGTCTGTTCCCACTAGTACACACTACCTTCCTGAGCCTGAATCTCACCTTTCCTCTGCTGTCAGCTGGGGCTGTCAATTAATGGCAGTTAACTCAAGCAATTAACACAAAACAAATTAACAAGATTTAAAAAATTAGTCGCAATTAATCACAGTTGTAACCACACTGTTAAACATAAATAAAATACAAATTTACATTTATTATAAATATTTTGGATTTTTTCTACGTTTTCAAATATATTGATTTCAATTACAACACAGAAAAAGTGTACACTGCTCACTTTTTATCATCAAATATTTGCACTGTAAAAAATATAAAAAAAATAAATATTTTTCAATTCACCTCAAACAAATACTATAGTGTAATCTCTTTATTGTGAAAGTGCAATTTACAAATGTACAAATTTTTTTTAAACACAACTGCGTCAGAAACAAAACAATGTGAAACTTTAGAGCCTACAAGTCCACTCAGTCCTACTTTTTGTTCAGCCAATCGCTAAGACAAACACGTTTATTTATATTTACAGGAGATAATGCTGCCTGTGTCTTGTTTACAATGTCACCAGAAAGTGAGAACAGGTGTTCACATGGCACTGTTGTAGCTGGTGTTGCAAGGTATTTATGTGCCAGATGTGCTAAACATTTGTATGCCACTTCACGCATCTTTTTTACAGTGCAAACATTTGTAATCAAAAATAATAATTAGGGCTGTCAATTGCAGTTAATGCATGTGATTAACTCAAAACAAATTAACACTTTCTTTTAAAACAAGCATTAATTGCACACCAGGGTGCTGCATGCCTCCAGAGCAGGGGTGCCCCTCCTCCCACTGCTCTGCTCCATTGCTGCTCCAGCTTCCCCCTGCCCACCACAGAGCCACCCCTGGGCAAGCTGCTCTTGACTGGTAGCCTGCCTCTTGTCTGATGCGCAGAGCGTGGGGGGGAAGGGGCGGGGAGGAAATGGTGTCAGGGTCTCCCCCTCCCCTTGCTCATGTAGCTGGTTGCTGCTGACTTGGGGTCAGGGAATAGGGGATCCGGTCTGCTGCTGCTGGCTCAGGAGTGAGTGCTGCCAATAACAACTGCTGCTGCCTCAAAAAGTGTTCAGGCTCCTGCGTGCACTAGTTAAAAAGAGACAGCACTTCCCCGCCCCTCATCCACACTCTTCCCCCCAACACACTCTTCCCTCCCCCAACACCAAAAACATATTTCAATAAATGGTATTCTCTTATTGTTTAACAGTGTGATTACAACTGTGATTATTCGTGACTATTTTTTAAAATAGTGATTTTTTTTTTTAATCATTTGACATCCCTACTGTCAGCAAATATCAGTGAAACCTATCGGTAATTACATGAATACATTCTACTGGTGCCTAGAGGGACCAATCTGGTTATCATCTTCATTATGCTAGCTGCTGTATAAACCTAGTGTCTGCCCCAGAGAGCATACAATGTACTTTCTGGGCCTTTGCTTTTCCTTTGACAGAGTCTAATGCAGCAGTGAGTGCAAGAGGGGAGAATAAGGGCCTCTGGGGGAAAAAAAAAAAAATAGTCAGAGCCAGTCAGCCACTCAACTGAGGAATGGTGTGTATATATTATATATCAAATAAAGAAAAGGGATCTGGAAAAACAGGGCTCTGTAGATGAAGTCCAGAACCTTCCTGTGCTGCTATGAGGCAGAACAAACTGACTGGCTGGCGCTCCAGCAGGAGGACAATACTCCGTCAGTGATGAAGAGATCTGGTTGTGCTCCTTAAGTTCCATGGAGACAGAAAATCCATCATGTAGGTAAATGGAACCAGTCTGAACAAAAACAGTTTGATTTTCCCCCATCTCACAGATTTGTCTTCTGATGTGAGTTCTGCAGTTCATGAAGGCATGAAACCAGACCCGCAGGTGCTATATATGGCAGCTCTATCAGGTTAGCCAAGCCAATAGGAGCTTACCTGAACTTGCCTCAGCTGAAAGTTATTTTTTTACTTTACTACTTCTTGTACAGCATGTAGTACCAAGTCGTCTATAGACTATAAATGGCATGAGAAAGCTGCACAATAGACTTACAAAGGTAAAAAGAGAATCTGATACAACTGAGAAGTGCAAGTGATTCTTTCTTAGCAGAGGATTGCAGCTTACCCTTCAATTAGTTCCTCTCATCTCATTTAATAATCATGTCTAAACTTAACACTGCAGGTGGAGAGAGAAGGAAGAACATGTTACCAGCCAAGTTACTCTTAATATTTAGTACTTCTATAATGCTTTATATGTCCCAAGACTCCAGGCAGGAAGGTCTTCTGTACAAATGTTAGGGTACAATCTGTTTCTTTAATATTGTAAAGAACCAAAACCCAGAAAGAGAGACTTACTTTGGAGCTTGATATTTTGTTTTAGAGCATTTATTAAAATTGGTGTGCTGGAGGGAAACTGAGGCACAGCTGATCCTGACAGGGAAAGGAGGAGGCGAACATTTCCAACTGACATGGAAATCAAGGTACCATGACAGTTGAGAGGCACAACATTTGACCATTCTCCTTTGAGACAGAAAACATAAGTTTAAAAGAATTCTACCCAACAAGGCTCCGGATAGTTCAGGTTTGTAATTAGATACTTATCTCCATGCTCCATCTAGACTCCTGCCCTGGTCAGGTAGGGTTGCCAACTTCCTAATCGCACAAAACCGAATACTCTTGCTGTTCCCTCTGCCCCACCCCTTCCCCATTGCTCTGCCCCTGTCCTACCCCTTCTCCAAGGCCCCCACACCCGCTCACTCCATGTCCCCTCCCTCCTTCACTCGCTCTCCCCCACCCTCACTCACTTTCACTGGGCTGGGGGGTTTGGTGCAGGAGGGGGTGAGGCGGGCTCTGGAGTGCAGGCTGGGGCCGAGGGGTTTGGAGTGCAGGAGGGGGCTCAGGATGAGAGGTTTGGGGTGCAGGAAGGGGCCCAGGATAGGGGGTTGGGGTACAGGCTCCGGGAGGGAGTTAGGGTATGGGAGGTGGTTCTCACCTGGGGCAGAGGGTTGAGGTGCATGAGGAGGTGAGGGGTGCGGGCTCCAGCTGGGCGGCGCTTACCTTGGATGGCTCCCAGAAGTGGCCAACATGTCCGGCTCCTAGGCAGAGGGACCAGGGGGCTCTGTGCGCTACCCGCACCCAATGGGAGCTGCAGAGCCAGCACTTGGGGCGGGGGCAGTGCACAGAGCCCCCGTGGCTGCTCCTACGCCGAGGAGCCAGACATGCCAGCCGCTGCCAGGAGCCGCACAGAGCCAGGGAGCCTGCCTTATATCCCCGCTGTGCTGCCAAACAGACTTTTAGCAGCCCGGTCAGTGGTGCTGACCAGAGGCAACAGGATCCCTTTTCGACTGGGGGTTCCAGTCAGAAACCGGACACCTGGCAACCCTAAGGTCAGCAGTAATCTTAAGTGCTTTCCTTACTAGTAGCCATTTGAGTCCTGTGTGAAGTGATGTTGGTTGTCTCAGCCCAGTTCTAAGTGCAAAAATCCATGTGAACAAAACAGCCACTCCCCTACCATCATAATGGGCACTAAATAGCAACCTAGGTCAGTTTCAGCAGAGAAATCAAGAATTGAGCAGATATATAGAAAGTTAGATATTCTGCAGCCCTGAGAGGTAGTGTCTCCAGGCCAGGGATTGATATGTGTTGGTCAGGCAGCGTGGGAGGGCCTGCAGTGATTGCAGCCTGTTTTGGAACTCTGTTTTGAGGAGTTATAACTGTGTTAAAAAAAAAAAAAAAAAGAGTTCATGGACGATAGGTCAAGATGGTCAGTGATGCAAGATGGTCAGTGATGCAACCCCATGCTCTGGGTGTCCCTAAACCTCTGATTGCCAGAAACTGGGACTGGATGAGAGGAGAGGAATCACTGGATAATTGCCCTGTTCTGTTCATTCCCTCTGAAGCATCTAGTATCCTGTCTTCCGACAGGTGCCAAGCTAGATGGACTACAGGAATGGCTCTACTTGGCCAGACCAATGTTCTGACTCCATTCTCTACAGATGGAGATCAAGCACTCTTACAAAAGACCAAATTCTTACCAAAAAGAAAAAAAAAATCCTTCCCTCCCACAATATAGAAAAACAGACAGACATTCTCCAAAACAAATGCCAGCAATATAGCACAAACCCAGTGCTGGGATTGCCAACTCATGCATCACACCACACTAGGGTTACCATATTTTGTGCCTCCAAATGGAGGACACTCCACGGGTCCCCGGCCCCGCCCCCAGCCCCGCCCCCTCCCCAAAGTCTCC